>NW_006921796.1:5350873-5351567 GCF_000298275.1 Orycteropus afer afer | reverse complement strand
TAAGTGAGAGTTCTCAGTAGCCACACACCTATTATAGATGCCTTACACTATAACAACAACAACAACAACACTAGAATAAAGGAGCTCTGGTTGTGTAGTGGTTAAGGTATTTGGCTGCTAACCAAAAGATCAGTGGTTCAAACCCACCACTCCACAGAAGAAAGATGAGGCAGTCTGCTTCTGTAAATTTATAGCCTTGGAAACTCAACGGGGGTTGCTATAAGTTGGAACTGACTTGATGGCAGTGAGTTTGGTTTTTCTGGTATGGTAGAATGAGTAAATCTGGTAATATGAAACTAGGAAAACATTTTCACCTTTGTTACCATTCTTAGGTGCCATCTACTCAGTTCCAAATCATAGTCACCCTTTGTACAACAGAACAATACCTTCTTGGTCCTGTGCCATTCTCATATTTTTTACTACATTTGAGCCCATTGTTATAACCACTGTGTAAACCCGGATCATTGAAGGTCTTCCTCTTTTTTGCTGACCCTTTACTTTACCAAGCATAATGTCCTTCTCCAGTGATTGGTCCCTGTTGGTCACATGTCCAAGTATGTGAGAGGAAGTCTCATCATCCTTGCTCTAAAAGAACATTCTGGTTGCACATCTTTCAAGATAGACTTAATTGTTCTTCTGGCAGTCCACAGTATATTCAATATTCTTTGCCAACACCGAAATTCAAATGCATCAA
>NW_006921796.1:5347253-5348429 GCF_000298275.1 Orycteropus afer afer | reverse complement strand
CAGCTCTTTTCCCACTTCCTCTCTGTAGTTACCTTTTTCTTGCGTCCTTCTTTTCTATGCAGTTCTGCCCTCTGAGCTGTCTCCCAGCACAAATTCTGTCTTTCTGATTTCCCATGGTTGACTGCTCTAAGGAGTGTACCTATTTAGTGTAATGGTTCACCTTGTAGGCCTGTATAGTGTTTGGCTGGAAGGTGAGCCTCAGGAGTGAGTTCAATTCCAGGCTCAAAGGCTGACTAGGGGCCATAGCCTTACAGGTTTCACCAGTTTTTAGCAGTGGGGTACTATCTAGTTCCTCTGGTCTCAGGGTCTTGCAGGCTGAGATATGCTTGGTCCACTAGTCCCTTGGACTAATTATTTCCATGTGTCTTTGGTTTTCTTCATTATTCTTTGCTCTGGATCTGGAGAGATCAATTATTGCATCTCAGATGGCTGCTTGCAAGCTTTTAAGACCCCAGTCGCTATTCACCAAAATAGTATGTAGAACAGTATTTTTGTGTAGCATGTTGTACCAACTGAGCTTGATGTCCCCCCATGACATTGGTCCCAAGGCTGCAGGCCCAGCAACTCACCACCTCAGGGTGTTTAGCTGGGACTAAGAAGTTACCATAATTTTGCCCCGTTAGCTCTATTGTATATATGGATATTCTTATAGCATATATAAATATATATGTAGAAATATCACCTGTCAAACTTACATATTCCCTTTTACCTCACCATACCTGATCATTTTGCCTATCTACCTATGTATTCACCCATAGATTAATATTTGCTATTACTTATAATGCAGTATTATATATGTAAAATTATCAATTCAGTTTTATTTTTTACAACTTCCAATTTCCCTGATTCATATTTCATATACATTCCATGTTCTGATTACTAATGGATATTTTTGCTGTTTCTTCTCATTTTGAGTTATGTCACATCAGCAAACGATCATCCCAAAAGCTTTACTCCACCAACATCACGAAGATCAATTCTACTTTGAGGAAGCAGCTCTTCCCCAGTCATATTCCTTTTTGTGTGAGTGTGTGTGTGTGATTCGGGTGAAGATTTACAGAGCAAATTCACTTTCCATACAGGAGTTCACATATACTTTGTCTCATGTCATTGACCACAGTTTACCACAACGCAACAGCTCCCCTCCCACTTCCTCCCCATAACCTTTTTTTTTTT
>NW_006921796.1:5345507-5346116 GCF_000298275.1 Orycteropus afer afer | reverse complement strand
TTGAACTTGCATATAAGCAACTAATGGTCTGCTCCACAGTTGGCCCCTGGCCTTGTTCTGACTGATACCGAGCTTCTCCATTATCTTTTTTTTTTACAGATGAAGCCTATTTGATTCCTGTGTATTTAATTTGGTGAGGTGCACATATACAGTCGTCATTTACGTTGTTCAAAAAAGGTATTTCCATTATTAGAAAGTCATTGCTCTTGCAAAATTCTATCATATGATTACCAGCATCATTTCCATCACAAAGTCATATTTTCCAATTACTGATCCTTCTTTGTTTATAACTTGTGCATTCCAAGTGCCAGTAATTATCAATGTAACTTGATTTTATGTTTAATCATTTTTAGACTGCAGAAACTGGTAAAAATTTTCAATTTCCTCAACATTGGCATTAGTGGTTGGTACATAAATTTGAGTAACAGTCATATTGACTGGTCTTCCTTGTAGGCCTATAGACATTACCCTATCACTGACAGTGTTGTTTTTCAGAATACATCTTGAAATGTTCTTTTTGACATGAATATGATGCCATTCCTTTTCATGTTGTCATTGTCAGCAGAGCATATGAATGACTGTCTGATTCAAGATGGCCAATACCAGGCC
>NW_006921796.1:5336869-5342752 GCF_000298275.1 Orycteropus afer afer | reverse complement strand
CCAGTTATATTCTGAGTGTCTTTCAACCTGACGGGCTTCTTCATCTTCCAACACTATATCAGACAGTTCACTGCTATCCAGAAAGTTTCCACTGGCTAATTTTTTCTTTTTTGAAGTAGATCATGGCTTTATTCTTCTTTGTCTGTCTTCCTCTGGAAGTTCTGATAAAACCTATCCTCCATGGATTCACCCATGGAGGATAGGTGACCCTGGCTGCTATGTGAAATACCAGTGGCATAGCTTCCAGCATCACAGCAACACACAAGCTACAATAGTACAACAAACTGGTATGTAGCGACAGTTTAAAAATTCAAATTCATGCTTTGTCAAATTTAGAAATATATGTTTCTAGTAATGTTTAGCATTTATATCATGGAATATATTTCAAATTCTATCAGGAATTCTTTTGCTATTTGCAAAAGAACCTAAAGTGGAAGTTTATTTTCTTAAAAAGTAAATCCTTTAAATTGACAGCATAACAGATTTGGCATCTTCTGTATACAGGTACGTATTTGAGTCACCTCCGTATACTTCTGTATCTTCACTTATCTTCCTTCATGACTCCTATCACAGCTCACATGCAGGACTTATCTTTTGGTTTCAGGAAATGCAATGGAATAGGGAAAACTTAGCTCCTATCTTCCCATATTTTTACACAAGACATGCAAAATCCTCATACGAAACTCTATCATCTAAATAGAGATGGACACCTTCATCTCCAAAGTCCTAATTCATCCCCCTTAACTATTTCCTTCCCAAATTGCTTGGTAACAACTTGGCAAATTACTAACACAGTCTCCAAATGTTCTACTTTCCTCATCCTTAGTGGAGTGATATAGGTCCACAGGTAGTGAAAATTGGTCCTTTTCACTAGGTGGAGAAAATAAAATCTTACTCATTTTATGAATAAAGTATAGCTATTCATATAGTAAGAAGCCCTGGCAATGGTCAAGCATTCAGCTGCTAACTGAAAGGCTGGCAGTCTGAATCCACCCAGGAGCTCTGCAGAAGAAAGGCCTGTTGATCTGCTCCCATAAAGATTACAGCCAAAGAAAACCCTATGGGGCATTTCTACTCTGAGACATGAGGTTGCCATGAGTCAAAACTGACTCAATGGCACCCAATAACAGTAACAATATACATAAAGTGCTTAAACATAAACAATAGTTCTGTGGTATTAAAAGTTCATTTTGGGGGGAGGTTGCACACACACTTAGGAAAGAAAAATGTTGAAAAAGAATCCTTCAAGGAGTGATAATAAAACAAGATTGAGAAACAGTGGCCTAGATCAGAGCTGATCAACCACTGTGTGACGATACTGATCTTCTCAGCTCTTGGCCTGGGCAGGTTAGACCTGAGGCAGCTACAGCCTCAGGCTGGTGGCCAGTGGTTAAAAGTAGGCTCCTTTTAACTCTAGTGTGCACTGAAATATAACTGAACTACCTTAAATGAATCTTTTGAGTAGGTGGTTCAGTAGAATTCTCACCTTCCATGTAGGAGATCTGGGTTCAATTCCCAGCCAATGCACCTCATGTGCAGCACCACCAGTCTGTCAGTTGGGAACTGCATGTTGCTATGATACTGACCAGGTTGCAGCAGAGCTTTCATACTACAATGCACTAGAAAAAGGCTGGTGATTTACTTCTGAAAATCAGCCAATGAAAACCCTAGATCACAAAGGTCAGATCTACAACTGATCTAGGAATGGTGCAGGGCTGTACAGCTTTTGTTCCATTGTATAAGGGGTCACCATGAGCCAGGCAGTTAACAACATCAACAAACGAATCACTCTGCTTTTTTGGGCTAACTGAGGCTTCAGTTTTAATGTCCTTCCTCTTAGTCTTCTATCCCCAACCCCATATCCCTGTATTTATCCCTCTCTTTCTTTCAGGACTCCTTTTTTTTTTTTTTTTAGCACACCAGAACAAGAGTATCCTTTCATTCTAAGGCTAATATTTCTCTATTTGTGGCTAAGGCTCATCATTTTAAGAGGCTTATCCCTTACTGTTCACTATGTCTCATGCATCCTCAATCTTTCCTTCACTATTACTCTTTTGCTTCTTGCCAATAAGCATATATACATCTCTCCTATCTTAGAAGAACTTCCCCATCTGAACTTTTAGGTGTGATCTTAACTCTCTCCTTTCTACTGTCCACCATTTATTAAGAAATCTACCGGTGCTACTTCTGTGTGTTTTTGTTTTATTAAGTACTTAAAACATGTAATACAAAATACATTTTATATCTAAATCTTATGATTTAGAATCATACTATAATCACACATGTACCTACCACCAAGTTTAAGAAAAAGAATACAGTATTACCTTTACATTTGAAGAACCCTAGTCTTCCTCTCCAATCCCATACCCTTCTTTCTCCATAAGAGTAACTATCCTTGTTTTTCATTCTATTACTTTTCTCTACATTACTACCACATATATGTGTATTCCTAAATAACGTATTATTTAGTTTTACATGTTTTTAAACTTTAAATAAAAGAAGTAATTTAACATACTTTATATTCCTTGGACTCATCCATGTCATTGTGTAACGTGTGATTAATTCATCTTTATTGTTATATAATATTCCATTCTAAAACTATACCTGCACTTATTTATCCATTGCTTCCACTCTTAATCCCTTACAGTTTATCTTCAAAACACTCCACTCAAAAAAATTAACCACCTAATGACTGAAGAAATGGTCCCTTTTAAATCATCCTCCTTGGCAACACCCACTTAGCTCTCATTTCTCTTCTAATCAATAGATCTCTAGATTAACTTTTTCTTTTTCTGCCCACAAAATACTCCTTGAATCTCTAATCTCCTCTTTTTAGATCTAAATAGCTTATAACTTGAATTCCTGAATCCATCTATCTCTATTCTATCCAGCTCTTATCCACATTTTGAACTGTCTACCTTTTGTTTTAAAACAAGGAAACTTAATATTATACTTAAATCACAAACACACACACACAATCCATTATTAGTAAAATTCAAGGAAATTCTCAAGTTAAAACCCAAAGCAGTAAGATATAGCAACATAAATTGTCATCACAGACATTCTCAGCAAATGTACACTCCAGACAAACCAGAAGAACTGCACACTGCTTTTGTAATGGTTTTCAAATCAAAACCAAACTCACTGCCATCAAGTTGATTCCAACTTATAGGGACCCACCATTGGGTTTGCAAAGTAGTAAACCTTTACAGAAGTAGATTTCCTGATCTTCCTTCCACAGAGTAATTGGAGGGTTTGAACTGCCAACCTTCTGGTTAGCAGTCAAATGCCTTAGGCACTGCTCCACAAAAGCTCCTTGGTTTTCAAACAGTAATGATAAATTTTACTACTCATCTGTCAGTGTGTTGTACTGTAGTGTCTTGTGTGTTGCTATTATAATAGAAACTGTGTCACTGGTGTTTCAAATACCAGCAGGGTCACCCATTGTGGACAGGTTTCAGTGAAGCTTCCAGACTAAGACAAACTAGGAGGAAGGACATGGCCAGGTCTACTTCTGAAAAAAACTGGCCACTGAACACCTTATGAATAGCAGAAAAACACTGCCTGATATAGTGCCAGAACAAAAGCTCCTCAGATTGGAAGGTACTCAAACTGTGACTGAGGAAGAGCTGATTCCTCAAAGTAGATTCAACCCTAATGATGTGGATGAAGTAAAGCTTCTGGGATCTTCATCTGCTGATATGGCATGACTCAAAATGAGAAGAAACAGCTGCAAACATCCATTAAAAATAAGAACATGAAATGTACTGAGTATGAATCTAGGAATATTGGAAGGTGTAAAAACTGAAATGGAACACATAAAGATTGATATGATATCTCGGCATTAGTGAGCTGATATGGACTGGTATTGGTCATTTTGAATCACACAATCATATGTTCTACTATACTGGGAATGACAAATTGAAAAGGAATGGCATCACATTCATCATCAAAAAGAATCTTTCAAGATCTATCTGGAAGTACAATACTGTCAGTGATAAAATCCATATGCTTCAATGAATACCAGTTAATACTACTATTATTCAAATTTACACACCAATCACTAAAACAAAAGATAAGGAATTTGAAGATTTTTATAAACTTCTGCAGTCTGAAACTGACCAAACATGCAAGTAAGATATAATTATTGGTTATCTGAATATAAAATTGGAAACACAGAATAAGCATCAGCAGCTGGAAAATATGGTCTTGGTGACAGAAATGATGCCGGAGATCACATGATAGAACTTTATACAACTAATGACTTATTCATTGGAAATACCTTTTCTAAACAACATAAATGGCAACTATACATGTAGACCTTGCCAGATAAATACATAGGAATCAAATTGGCTACATCTATGGAAATATGATGGAGAAATTCAATTATCAGTCAGAACAAGACCGGGGCCAACTGCAGAACAGACTATCAATTGTTCACACTCAAGTTTAAGTTGAAGCTGAAGAAAATTAAAACAAGTCCACAAGAGCCAAACTATGACCTTGAGTATATCTCATCTGAATTTAGAGACCATCTGAAGAACAGGTTTATGCACTCAACACCAGTGAGCAAAGACCAGGTGAGCATGGGATGACGTCAAGGAAATCATGCATGAATAAAGCAAAAGGAAAAGAAGACCAAAATGATGTCAGAAGAGACTCTGAAACCTGCTCTTGAATGGAAAGTAGCTAAATCAAATGGAAGAAATAATTAAATAAAAAAGCTGAACAGAATATTTCAAGGGGCAGCCAGAGAGAACAAAGTAAAGCATTACAATGAAATGTGCAAAGACCTGGAGTTGGGTAATCAAAGTGGAAAAACACATTTAGCATTTTTCAAGAAAAAAGAATTGAAGAAAAATTCAAGTCTCCAGTTGCAATGCTGAAGGATTCCTTAGGCAAAGTATTGAACGATGCAAGAAGCACCAAAAGAAGATGGAAGGAACACACAGAATAACTGTACCAAAAAGAACTGGTCGACATTCAACTATTCAAGAGTTAACATAAGATCAAGAACTGATGATACTGAAAGAAGAAGTCCAAGTTGCAGTGAAGGCACTGGCAAAAAATAAGGCTCCAGGAATTGAAAGAAATATCCACTAAGATGATTCAACAAATGGATGCAGCACTGAAGGCACTCACTTGTTTATGCCAAGAAATCTGGAACACAGTTACCTGGCCAACTGACTGGAAGGCATCCATATTTGTGCCCATTCCAAAGAAAGATGATCCAACAGAATGTGGAAATTATTGAATAATATAAATATCACATGCAAGTAAAATTTTACTAAAGATAATTTAAAAATGGTTTATATTGCAACAGTGTATTGCCGGAAAACTGCCAGAAATTCAAGCCAGATTCATAAGAGAGCATGGAATGGGAGATATCATTGCTGATGTCAGAGGGATCATAGCTAAAAGAAAAGAACACCACAAAATGTAAGTATACCTGTGTTTTATTGAATACGCAGTGGCATTTGACTGTGTGGATCATAACAAAATATGGATAACATTGTGAAGAATGGGAATTCCACAACACTTAAACATGCTCCTGAGGAACTTAATACAGACTGAGAGGCAGTCGTTTGAACAGGACAAGGAGATAGCGCATGGTTTAAAATTAGGAAAAGTGTGTCAGGGCTGTATCCTTAATCAATATGTATGCTGAATATGTAATCTGAGAAGCTGGACTATATGAAGAAGAATGCGGCATCAGGACTGGAGAAAGACTCATTAACAACCTGCGATATGCAGGTGATACATAAGGTGACTTGAAGCACTTACTGAGGAAGCTCAAAAACTACAGCCTTTGTTATGGATTACATCTCAACATAAACAAAACAAAAATCCTCACAACTGGACCAGTAAGCACCATCATAATAA
>NW_006921796.1:5327161-5329668 GCF_000298275.1 Orycteropus afer afer | reverse complement strand
GGTGGAGGGTCGACGAAAGAGGGGGAGGCCTTCAACGAGATGGATTGATACGGTGGCTGCGATGATGGGCTCAAGTATAGCAGGGATTGTGCGGCTGGCGCGGGATCGGGCAGCGTTTCGTTCTGCTGTGCATGGGGTCACTATGAGTCGTAAGCGACTCGACGGCACTTAACAACAACAACAACAAGAGATTTTGAATTATGAAAATTAAACTAGTTTTCTAAAGAATATCACAAATTGATTTCAGAAGATAGAAGCAAAAACTTAACAATGATTCTGTATTTTATTAAAATGAAATGCTTAATTTATGGTCTCTAATACTGCCTTGGCAACCCAAGGAGGGGCACATAACAACAACAATGTAACTACACCAGGAAAAGAAAACATCCCCAAATTTACCAAGCTATATGTATTCATCCTGCAGGACTGAGTATTCAGAATAGAGTTTAACTTCAGAAGTAAAAGAGCTAGAGATTGTTTTAATTTTAAAAACATTAATTACGCTGATGTCCAAGAGAGTGCATCAAAGAGGAAGAAATGCTGAGGAAATGGTTTTAAACTAATTTCTCTAGGTATAAACAGGAGGAATTACTAACGAAAGTGATACATGTTAGCACCACTGCCTATGTTTTAGATTAACAGGAGGGAGCACTTTTCTATTTTTTGCCTTTTCTTAATGCACCTCACCAGTTCCCATGTAAGAGTATAAAATGTTTTAGTTACAAGTTAATTAGCAAGACAATTTCCTCAAATTCAGCAAAATTCAACAAAACTAAATATATGCTTTTTCTCATGCATTTATTCATCTAAGTCACCAAATCCTAATGTGCTTGCCACTATTCAGAGTCATACAAAAAGGAAATTATCATACAACATAAATGCGGACTATCATAAAAGTGCTTAGTGCCTAAGGCACTTAACTGCTAACCAGAAGGCTGGGGGTTCAAACCTACCAGTCACTCCTTGGAAGGAAGACTAAGTAATCTATTTCTGTACAGATAACACCTTAGAAACCCAAGGAGGGGTCGCTATGAGTCACAATCAACTTGACAGCAGTGAGTTTGGGTTTTTTTTGTTGATTTTTCGATAAAAATGCTAAAAGTGTACTGTGGAAACAGAAAAGAGAGTAACTAACTCAGCTTAAATATTTCCTTTGTAGAAGAAGTAATATTTTAATTGGGTCTTAAAGGATGAGAAAGAGTATGTAAGTTAGAGAAGGTAGTAAGACAGGAGAGGCGGTACAGAGGCACAGTATAGAGAAAAAAGCTGGTAATATATTTGAGAAACCATAAAAAATGCAGTAAGACTAGAATTTTGAGGGTTGGTGGTGGTTGCTGATAGTTGCCACTGAGTCAGCTCCAACTCAGGGAGACATCACATGCAACAGAACAAATTTTTGCCTGATCGTGACACCTTCACGATCACTGGTATGCTCATGCCCATTTCTGCAGCCACTGTGTATTATGAGGGCCCTCCATCCCAGGGCATTCATTTTCCAGCAATGTACTTGACAATATTCTGTTCTGATACATAAGGCTTCTCTTTTCATTTTTTTAATTTTGACTTGGGTGAAAATTTACAGAACAAATTCACTTTCCATACAGCAGTTCACATATACTTTGTCTCATGACATTGACCACAGTTTACCACAATGTGACATCTCCCCTCATACTTCCTCCTGATAGTTACCTCTTCCCTGTGTCTTTCCCTCCAGGCATTCCTGCCCCCTGAGCTGTCTCCCTGTGCATAAGCAGCCCATCTTTCTCCCATGATTGTTATCTCCATGGAGTGTATCTACATCAGGTAAATGTTCAACTCATATGCCCGTCTACTGTTTGGCTGGAAGTCACAGGCATGGGTTCAATTCCAGACCTGAAGGGCTAGGGGCCATAGTCTCAGTGGTTCTACCAGGCTCTACTGGACGAGCAAACCTGGTCCCCACTTTTTTTTTTTTCTCCAAATGATTTTAAGTTTTGTTCCACATTGTTCTCCCTCTCTATCCAGTATCTCCTACATAGATCCCCTTCCAAGTGGTTGACAGTAGCAGCCAGGTACCATCTAGTGGTTCTGGTCTCTTAGTCGTATAGGCTACATATTGGATGGTGTATACTTCTCTTGACTAATTTTCAGAAGCAGATCTCCAGGCCTTTCTTCCTAGTCTCTTAGTCTGGAAGCTCCACTGAAACTTGTCCACAATGGATGTCCCTGCTGTATTTGAAATGCCAGTGGTATAACTTCCAGAATCATTGCAACATGCAAACAACCATAGTAAAACGATATATGGACTGTGGAAAACTGGTGTAGTGGTGGTGAAATGAGACTAGAGAAGAAGAGTTTTTTAGGGAGATGGGGCCTAGTATGTTAAACTAAGTACTCTGTACTTTATTTTCTAGGAAACCAAAAAACTGTGATCTAAGTATACCAGAAAGATGTTTACTTGTGTTTTATTGACTACGCAAAGGCATTTGATTGTGTGGATCATGACAAATTATGGATAACATTGAGAA
>NW_006921796.1:5321825-5326336 GCF_000298275.1 Orycteropus afer afer | reverse complement strand
GACGAAAGAGGGGGAGGCCTTCAATGAGATGGATTGACACGGTGGCTGCGATGATGGGCTCAAGCATAGCAGGGATTGTGGGGCTGGCGTGGGATCGGGCAGTGTTTCGTTCTGCTGTGCATGGGGTCGCTATGAGTTGGAAATGACTCGACGGCACTTAACAACAACAACAACAAGTATGCAAGAGTCAAGATCAGCTTCGTTTATTAGGAAGATAACTGACAGCTGAACTGGGTGACAGAAGGGACAGGGAGGCAATTTATGGACATGTACCAGGTAAGAGATAATAAACAGTAGAAGGGATAATAGAGATGTAGGGTTGAAACCAATTTAGAAGATTTTTCAGAGTAGATAATAAAGAAGTAGGGAATATAAGGGAGACGGGTTTCTTGTTTGTGATTTTTGGCTAGATGATAACAACGCTAACTGACATGGGAAATGTAGAAGGAAGAGTAGGTTTGGGGGAAGCAATGAGTTTAGTTTAGCACTTTGGGTGTTCTATGTGGAATATCCAGTTAAAGGTATGGATCCAAAAACGAAGAGATGGCTCAAGACTACAGATAAAGCCATATAACCAAGGCAAGGGGTTCTCAAACTTTTACATGTTTCACAATCAATTACTGGGTTCCACCTCAGCTTCTGATTCAGGTCTGGGTTAGGGTCTGAGAGTTAGCAGTTCTAACTAGATCCCAGGTGATACTGTCAGTATGGGGACCACTTTTTTAAAACTTCTGTTCTAGACAACACCACTTATAAAGAAGGTGAAGAAAGAGAACAGAAGATTATCAAGGCCAAAGTCCTTAAGAATATACTTAAGAGGTAGGTATAAAAATAGAAGCAGTGAAGGAAAAAGGCAAAGAAATTTTCAGAGAAGTGGGATGAGAAACAGGAACGAATAATGTCCTGAGGCCAAGAGGTACAGTTTAAGTATTGGGATTTAAGTATTGTCAAATATTTGACTAGCATGAAGACTGAAAATAAGTAAATTGATAAAGTAATTAGGAGGTCATTAGAGAGCTTAGTATAAGCAGTCATGTAGAGTGACAGGAAAGAAAAATACTGTAATGAACTGAAAAAGTATACATTACACTTTGAAAAGTGTGGCAATAAAGAAAAGAAGAAAGTGCCATGGACTGCCAGAAGAATGAACAAATCTGTCCTGGAAGAAGTGCAGCTGGATTGCTCTTTGGAAGCAAGCATGGGCAGACTTCATCTCACCTACACTGGTCATGTTGTCAGAAGGGAACATTCTCTGGAGAAGGATATCATGCTTGGTAAAGTGGTGGTGGTGGTGGTGGGGGGACAAAAACCAAACTCACTGCCATGGAATCAGATCTGACTCATAGCAACCCCTCCTTGGGTTTCCAAGGTTATATCTCTACGGAAGTAGATTGCCCAACTTCCTTCAGAGGGGTGGCTGGTGAGTTTGAACTACCAGCCTTCTGGTTAGCAGTCAAATGCCTTAGGCACTACACCACCAGAGCTCCTTGGTAAAGAAAATTGTCAGTGAAAAAGGGGAAGACCTTCAAGGAGGTAGACTGACACAGTGGATGTAAAGATGGGCTCAAATATAGGAGGGATTGTGAGAATGGTGCAGGACTGGGCAGTGTTTCATTCTGTTGTACACAGGGTCACCATGAGTCACAACTGACTTGACAGCACCTAACAACAACAAAGAGAAGAGAAAGAACAGAAGCCTAATAAGGCAGACAACATGGGAAAGGTGCTTTAGGATGAGAAACATGAGTATATTTGTAGCCAAAAGAGAAAAGATGGAAGAGAAGATGAGAAAGGAAAAGTTTCAATCATTGATGTAGTAAGGATCCCTTTGGAGCTAGAAAGGCATGGAATCCTGGAGATAAGTAGATTAGTTGGTCCTGAACAGAAGAATGAGCTCTTCCTTCTGAGACAGAAGTGAAAGAGGTTAAGAATAGACAATATTAGAGGTAAGAACAAAGGTAAATGGAAAGTACAAAGGAGCATGCTGAAAGAGACCATATGTAAAGTTCTGTTTTCTTCATTAAATATGTAGGATAGTTATCTGCTAACAGGGAAATGTATGGAAGTGTAGTAGGGGTCATAAGTGGGTCAGGGTAATAAAAAGAAACAAACTTCCTATGCTATGCCTTTCTTCTGGAATATTTCAATAATTTTTAAACTTATTTTAGGAGTCTTTGGGTGGCACAAACAGTTAAGTGCTCAACTACGAGCCAAAAGTCTGGCCATTCAAAACCACCCAGAAGCACCCCAGGAGTTAGGCCTGGAGATCTACGTATGAAAGATCACAATCTTGAAAACTCTGTGGGGCAGTTCAATACTGAACACCTGGGTCACTAAGAGTTGGCGTCAACTCAGTAGCTGCTACCAACAGGTTAAAAAAAATAAGGCAAAATAAAGACTTTCTAAGACCAAAAAAAAAAAAAGAAGGTGAGAAAATTCACCTTGCAGTAGATCTGTGCTACATAAAACATTGGAAAATAACACCAGGTAGAAATGTAGATCTATAAAGGTAAGAACAACACTAGAAATAGTGAATATATGGGAAAATATAAAATGCATTATTTTCTCATTTTTAATTTCTTTTTAAAAATAATTGGCTGTTTACAGCTACCCAGAGGGAGTGAGTAGTTGGACCTGTGGGCTCGGGACCATGGTCACAGGGGACATCAAGCTCAATTGGCATAACATACTATACAAAACATTGTTCTACCTTTTTGGCAAGTAGTGACTGGGATTTTAAAAGCTTGCAAGTAGCCATCTAGATGCAACGATGTCTCTCCTCATCCAGAGCAAAGAAGAATGAAGAAAATCAAAGATTCATGGAAACAATTAGTCCAAGCAACTGGTATACCATGTGATCCTCAGCCTATACAGCTATGAGACCAGAAGAACTAGATGGTGCCTGGCTACCACTGTCAACCACTCGGAGGGGGATTTATGTAGGAGACCCTGAACAGAGTGGGAGAACAATGTGGAACAAACCTCAAAATCATTTTTTGGGAAAAAAAAAAAGTTTGCTAATCTGATGGAGCCTGATGGAACCACTAAGACTATGGCCCCTAGCTACCCTTCAGGTCTGGAATTGAACCCATACCTGTGGCTTCCAGCCAAACAAAAGAGAGGTATATGAGGTGAACATTTATACTAGGTAGATACACTCTTTGGAGAGAACAATCATGGGAGAATAGAAGGGCTATGTATGCACAGGGACATAGCTCAGGGGGCAGGAGTGCATGGAGGGAAGGACATAGGGAAGAGGTAACTATGGGGAGGAAGTGGACGGGAGTTGTTGCATTGAGGTAAATTGTAGTCAATGTCATGAGACAAAGTGTATGTGAACTGCTGTATGGAAAGCGAATTTGCTCTGTAAACTATCACCCAAATCACAATTTTAAAAAATAATAATAATAATTTAAATAATAAAAATAATAATTGTTTAAAGCAAAAACAATTAAAAATTAATTTTAGAGTTTATAAAATAAGTAAAAGCTATGACAAAAAGCACATAGTAATAGAGGGGTGAAAATTAAAGTATACTGATATAAGGTCCTTACACTCTCTCTATATAACCAAAACCAAACCAAACCCACTGCCACAGAGTTGATTCCAACTCATAGAGATCCCATTGGGTTTCCAAGGCTGTAAATATTTATGGAAGTAGATTGCCTCATCTTCCTCCCACAGAGCAGCTGGTGGATTTAAACTGCTGGCCTTCTGGTTAGCAGCCAAATGCCTTAGCCACTACACCACCAGAGCTCCTTATTCTATATGTAAAGTGGTATATTATGTGAAAATAAACTGCAGTAAGTTTAAGATGTATATTATAAACCCTAGATTAGCGATTCTTAAAGTCTGGTGTAGAAATCCTAAAAACATTTTTAGGACTCAGTGAGGTCAAAATAATATACAAGTGGGTCAAAAAAAAAAAAAAACTATCCTAAATGAAAATTGACCACCCACAGCCCATGAGTCAATTCTGACTCACAGTGATCCTACAGGACAGAGTACAACTGCCCCATAGGGTTTTCAAGGCTGTAAATCTTTATGGGAGCAGACTGCCTCATCTTTCTCCTGCAGAGTGGCTGTTGCACTTGAACCACCAACCTTTGGGTTAACAGCTAAATGCCTTAACCATTGTGTCACCAGAGTTCCTTGGACAAAGAAAAAAAAAATAGATTTTACTTAAAAGAGAACAAAAATACCATTGATATTGATTCAGATTCCACACTTAAACTAACCTTTAAGAAATTACCATTACTTAAGTTTTGATGAGGGATAAGAGTAATCACAACTATCTGAGAAGACTTAAAATATCCCTCCCTTTCCAACTATATACCTGTGTGAGGCTGGATTGTTTTTCATATACTACATATATCAGTTATCTTCTATTAAGCCAGACATTAAAGACATTTATAAATACGTAAAAACAAACAAACAAACAAACAAACCCTAGGAGCTCTGGTAGCATAGTGCCTAAAGCACTTGACTGCTAACCAGAGGCTGGCAGTTCA
>NW_006921796.1:5319166-5321725 GCF_000298275.1 Orycteropus afer afer | reverse complement strand
GTAAAAACAAACAAACAAACAAACAAACCCTAGGAGCTCTGGTAGCATAGTGCCTAAAGCACTTGACTGCTAACCAGAGGCTGGCAGTTCAAACCCACCAGCCACTCCTCGGAAGGAAGGTTAACCAATCTACTTCCATCATGATACTGCCTCGGAAACCCAAGGAGGGATAGCTATGAGTCAGGTCCGACTCGATGGCACATAACAACAGCAACAACAACAACAAAAAATCCTACAGTTTCACTAAATGATTTTGCTTTGAAAAGTATAATTATTGGTATGTTACATAAAAATACCCTATTTATTTTAATATCAAAGGATTTGTTGTTGTGATTTTAAAAATGAATTTTAAAATGTTTTAAACTTTGAATTAAGAACTCCAGCAAGATGGCAGTCTAGGCAGACAAACTAACTAGACACACTACTACAAAGACCTGAAAAATCAAATGAAACAAATATGGATGGTAATCCTGGAATTCTGAGCTTCAAAGGAAGGATAAGGAACTAGATCAAATACTGATAAGAAAAAAAACTTAATGAAAACAAGGAACAAAGAGACAACTGTCCTGACACTGTGTGGCCATTTCAAGTAAATGCAATTAGCGTTCAGATCAGGGCAGGAACCAGATAATCAGCTCTGGGAGCTCTGGTAGCATAGTGGCTAAGACACTTGCCTGCTAACCAGATGACTGGTGGTTCAAACCCACGAGCCACTCCTCGGAAGGAAGGTTGGGCAATCCTACTGCCGTAGTGATACTGCCTCGGAAACCCAAGGAGGGGTCGCTCTGAGTCAGGTATGACTCGAAGGCACATAACAACAACAACAACAGCTCACCCAGCACTGCACTAGTTCCCACACCAGTGGCTGGTGACCAGAAAGGTATGATCTCCTCCTTACTATCCAAACCCTCCCTGATGACCAGCAATGTGGGCAATCTCCCCTTACCTACTCAGTGGCCACTGATACATACCAACTCCTATGCCACTCATGCTCTGCCTGAAGTTGGAGACACACCTTCGTGGATCAAGAGTCACATTCATGTCGCCCTCCATTTGTAGTCATGTGCTCTCTGCCTCCTCGGCCTGCAGAAGGCACCACTGTGGACTGGGCACTGCACCACTCACCACCTTCACAACTGACAGAGTGCCGTCCTAGACTAGGCACCCTGCCCCCACCACCTGATCTGTAACAGATGGCAGCCAATACCAGCCCTGTCCACCCTCAACTGCTCCACATGAAAAGCAAACAAAGAACTGTGAACATACTCCCATCCTCTACCACATCTACCAGGCGACAGGTGGTTGAGTGCCTAAGTACTGCCAAACTAGTGAGCAGAGTAACACGTCGTTCTCACTTGACCAGATATATAAAAAGAAAATAAAACAAAAAACCTGGGCAAAAGACACCAGCATACAAGCACCAATTAAATATAAAAGCTACAATGCTATAGTGTCTCAGAAAAAAAGACCACCTGAGTTCAAACAAACAAGACAGGGTGGTTCAAACAAGTGAAAAAACCTTCCTGAGGAAAAATGATATTGGAACTACTGATTACATTTATGTCCCTTCAAGGGATTGAGAGGGAAACCAAGGAAAAAATAGACAAAATTAAGGACATCACAGACAAAACTCTAGAAGAATACAGGAAAAAGATACAAGAACAAATTGAGATGATAAATGGAAAATTAGAAAACATATGGAAACAGCAAATAGAAACCCAGAAAATTAATATTAAGATTTCAGAAAGAGATAACATATTATGAGGCAAAGGAGTAAAATTAAATCAACAGAAGACAGAATTTGTCAAACTGAAGACAAATCTCTCAATATTAATCTGTCACAGGAACAACTGTTACGCTTTAGTTAGTTGCCATTGAGTTGTCTCCGACTCTTAGCAAGCCTACGCACAGCAGAACGAAACACCTCCCGGTCCTGAGCCAGCTCCATAATTCTTGCTATACTTGAGCCCATCGCTGCTGCCACTGTGTCAATCCATCTCGTTGAGGGCCTTCCCCTCTTTCATTGACCCTCTACCTTACCAAGCATGACACCTTTCTCCAGGAAATGGTCACTTCTGACAACATGACCAAAGTAGATGAGATGAAGTCTGGCCATTCTCGCCTCCAAGGAGCATTCTGGCTGCACTTCCTTCAGGACAGATCTGTTCTTTTAGCAGTCCATGGGACCTTCAGCGTTCTTCGTCAACACTACAGCTCAAAAGCATCCATTCTCCTTCAGTTTTCCTTATTCGTTGTCCAGCTCTCACATGCATATGACGGGACTGAAAATACCATGGCTTGTGTCAGGCACACCTTAGTCCTCAAGGAGACATCTTTGCTCTTCAGCACTTGAAAGAGGTCCTTTGTAGCCAATTTTCCCAGTGCTATATATCATCTGATGTCCTAACTGCTGCTTCCACTGGCATCAATTATAGAACCAAGTAATGTGAAATCTTTGACAACTTCAGTGTTTTCTCCATTTGTCGTAATGCTGCTTATAGGACCTGTTTGTGAGGATTTTTGTTTTCTTTATATTGAGATGTAACCCATACTGCAGAC
>NW_006921796.1:5306739-5317296 GCF_000298275.1 Orycteropus afer afer | reverse complement strand
ACTTCAGGACAGATCTTGAAACATCTTTTGTGATGATGAATGCCACGCCATTTCTCTTCAATTTGTCATTCCCAGCATAGTAGATCATATAGTTGTCTGATTCAAAATGCCCAAAACCTCATGAATGCAACAAAAGACAAGCAAACCAGAAATCTCAAAAATAATAAAGAGCTTGTCAATTTGTCAACTGCCATTAAATTTTTTTAGCAAAACTAACACCCTAAGAAAGAGATGCTACACTTAAAAACAGAAGAACTGATACCAAAGGCAACAGTCAATGGTAAAAACAGAAGGCTTTATTTAAAATAACTAATATCACGAGTGTATTCATTTAGTAAAAATCCACCGAGTTTGGTATATTATTGTATACATAATACAATTATTAAAAACATTTTATCATAAAAAAGGTATAATTGATATACTGAAAGTAATAAGAGACCCTAAGACATCTATGAACAAGCTCATTTTATTAAGAGCCAATTAAAGAACTCTGAAATGAAAAATGAAAATATTCAGTAGAAATTTTAGATATGAAATTAGATTTAGAGAATGTACTTTTATATAACAAATTTGCCTATACATAAACAAATATAGAAAAGTAATTTATATTAAGTTTGTAGCATATCTCACAACATGTTTTTACCCACATAGAATTATTTTTAAAATTATATTGGCCTGTTTATGCTGTTAGGTGTTGAGTTGTCTCTGATTCATAGCAACCCTACAATAGAACAAAACACTGCCTGGTCCTGCACCATCCTTACAATCTTCGCTATGCTTGAGTCCATCAATGCAGCCACTCTCTAAATCCATTTCTTTTTTCTTTTTTTTTTTTAATTATGATTTGGGTGAAAATTTACAGAGCAAACTCACTTTCCATACAGCAGTTCACATACACTTTGTCTCATGATATTGACCACAATTCACCACAATGTAACAGCTCCCCTCCCATTTCCTCCTGACAGTCATCTCTTCCCTGTGTCCATCCCTCCATGTACCCCTGCCCCCTGAGCTCTCTCCCTGTGCATAAACAGCCTTTCTTTCTCCCATGTCAATCCATTTCTTTGAGGGTCTTCCCCTTTTTCACTGACCCTGGGCTACACTAAAATCCAGTTTTCTCTCTCTTAGTAAAAATTAACAACTAATGACAGCCAGTCTAAAAGCCAGTAGGAATGGACTAAGGTTATTTTATTAAATGTACTTTGTACAAAACTCCCTATGAATTTAAGTATTATAATTTACATAGTGGCTAAGGCACTTGACTGCTAACCAGAAGGCTGGCGGTTCAAACCCACCAGCCACTCCTCAGAAGGAACATGGGGCAATCTACTCCCGTAGTGATACTGCCTCGGAAACCCAAGGAGGGGTCACTGTGAGTCGGGTCCGACTCGACGGCACATAACAACAACAACAACAATTTACATTTTATGGATGAGAAAAAATATAGGGCAGATTTTAAAGCAATTGGCAGAAGGGTGATAGATTTTAATGGACTGGTTTGAGTCAAGCAATGCCTGTATCTGGCAAACACTAATTTAGCCAAGAAAATTGATAGAAGCCTCAACAAAACAACATAACATAGCAAATAAACTCCAAGTAAATAATAATCCAGAACTAAAATATATTTAGTCATACTAAAAGAAATGAAGTATGCCTGATTCTCAAGCAAATATCTAGTCATAAGATTAAGAAACACATTTTTCTAAAATATGGTCTGCATACTGACTGACAGCAGGGAATATAAGTTCCACTGTGAACAACAACCCAGGGTTGGAGGAAGGATGGATGGCATGGAGAGACAGATGTGTTAAAATATGAACCCTAAGATTCCTACTGGTACCTAGGAGTATACAAAGATTAGATATAACTGTAAAATAGTAGGTTTAATTCTTACCATTAATAACTGGTGTGTAAACAACAATCCCAACCAAGTTGGGGTCAGATACAGTTGTATCCAGAATAAGGCCACCAATGCTGAAAGATATAAAATTATATAATTTAGAGAAGAAAAGAAATGTACTAATTTGAAGTTATTTTTTATACATAGGCACCACAACTTTTTAAAATAAAATGTTTAGATATTTTTATAATAGAGTGAAAAGAAGAAAACACTCAAAGTAAAAGTCAATGTTAACAGCAATATGTTGAAAATAAAACATGACATAAGCTGTAGCCCCAGAATTAAAGACTTTCTTCGTGATCTTCAAAATATGTTACTCATAAAAAGAAAAAAACGTATGCCTTAAGTGCATTAAAATGTCTGGAAGGACATACAAGAAATTATTAACAGTAGCTATCAGTAGGAGGTGAGACTGGCAGTCATTTTATAACCTTCTGTGTTAATTTTTTAAAAGTACGTACACCTATTGTTCTTATAATTTTAACAAATATATTTCAAAAAAGTATCTTTTCATATTGGAAATAAACAAGATCTAGAAGGGACAATTTTTAGGTGTTAAAACTATAGTTGAGATATGTCTTAGCAATGTACATTAAAATCATGACTTGTACTCATAAACAGAGCTGATCTGGAGAATAGAGGTCTGGAAAAATAACATTACAGTTTCACCACAGTGGCAAGCCATAAATTCTCAATGGAACTTGGCGATTTTTTAAGTTTCCAAGACCATTATCAATTCAGTCTCTTGGTCTATATGTTATGTCTCAACAGTCCATGGAATTCTGTTGCCTAAATCTTCCAGGGAAATGCAAACCACATTAAAAAAAAAAATGAACCATATTCTGTTAAGGAATGGGACTGATGTCAAAATATCATATCAAATATTCTTATCACTACCTGATAGTTAAAACCACAAAGTTATTAAGTCTTTATCATTTCAATTCTTTAATAAGTGAATTATGGCTTAATACGCTTAAACTGCTAAGAGTTTTCACTAAAAAAGTAAACTAAACGGTCCCAAAATAGTCATCCTCAGAAATATTTTAATATTTAAAGGTCTAATTTAAAAAATAAAATATATATTTTATAGAACAAGTTAGAAGTTAAAAAAATAAATAAATAATAATCTCTGCCAAAACACATTGATCATGCTATGGATTTAACATGAACACTTGCTAAAATACAGTTTCAAATATTTTTGTTACCCAGGTAATAAAACTTATTGTAGAAAATACAAACAAAAAGAAGAAAATAAAAATCACCCATAGTTACAAAGTTACACTGCTAACAAGTTGGTACATAGCTTTCCTGACATTTTTTAACATGAATATTTTAAAACTGGATCAAATTTAAATAAAGTCAATTGGATTAAAAACTGGATCAAATTATAAAAGTAAGTTTATTAACTTTATTAAATCTCCTTTTTATAGAACAAACATGTACATTTTTAAAAAAATAAGACAAAAATACTGGTCCCAGCCCCACCTCCAGGTCTTGCTCTATACTGGCAATTCTTTTCAATGTCATTGGCTGTTTCTTGTAGGATTCAATTCTGTATTTCTAAATAGCATGTTTACACTGTATTTCTTGACTTTTAATTTTAGACATTATCAAAGAACTTCCTACTAGGGCAAATGAGGATTTAGTGTCTCTCTTACCCTCCCCTTCCCACTTTTAGTCCCTTCCTAATTATCTTCATCTCCCCCCATCCTATCAAACCAGTTATTAGTTTTTGGTAAAATACTTAGGGTCTGTATTATTGTAACTATGGAATTATTATCAACACCTGAGCCACAATGTCTATCACTTCTACTTTTTGCTTTGTCTCCTATTTTTCTTAGTTTTTTAGGTTTTTGTTACTAAGTCAGCCTCAAATCTGCAACAAAGTTAATACTTCTCAATGCAAAATCATCAGTTAATTGATCAATGCCTTTCCCCCTCCCCCTCCTTTCTGCCTGCTCTCTAGGCCTGATGCACACACAGGTTTCGTCCTGGGCCTTCCCTTCAACTTCTGTGTTGGATAGTGGTTCATGTATTATAACCAAATTCCAGTATTAATTCCAGTATTTCATGAGATCCTACTGTCTTCCAGGAAACAAAAAAGAAAAACCAAACTAAATTACAGAAAAATGAACCACAAGCTATCTCAGAATGGGTATCTTGAATATTTCCTCATTTTGATTGAACATTACTTCTATTAGCTTTATACAAAAAGGTCTGTGGGAAGTAAAATCTTTGAGACCCTGCACAACTGAAAATTTCTTTACTCTTAACACTTGTTGATACTGTTGCTAAATACTATAATCTTTCCTTAGATTTTTGAAGGAAATTTTCAACGGTGCTGCCATTTAAAAAGTTGGATGCCATTCGGATTTCCAGTCCTTTGTATGTAACTCATCTTTTCTCTCTGGAAGCTTCTGGGCTTTCAGACTGATGTGTTTTGCTTTGGGACCCTGCTGGTCTAATTCATTGTGCCAAGTACTCAGTGAGCCCTTTCTGTCTGGAAATCATGTTTTTCAGTTCTAGGAAATGTTCTTGTATTATTTGATCATTTTCTCTCCTTGCCATTTGTCTCCTATTATATCCTCCTCTTTGCTTTCTGTTCTGCCTTCCAGGAGAGTTGTTCAATTTTATCTTCCAACTTTCTACTGAATTTTTATTTCTGCTATTCATGTTTTTAAATTTCCAAGAGCTCTTCTTTGCTTTTCAAATCCTCATTACACCATCCTGTTTTTACATTATGAATGCTGTAGCTCCTCTTATTTCACTGATTTTCTTCTTCTTCTTCTTCTTTTTTGTTTTTGGTTTGTTGAGGTTTTTCAACTATCCCTCTGCTGGCATTTCTGTTTTGCTTCTTTTCTATCTTTCATGTTAGAGGCCTTCATCAAATGTCTGGTGATGCTTCAGTGTCTGCTCTTTAAAAGGCTACTGCAAAGTATACTTGAGCTTTGTGTACCTGGGCAGAGCTAGCCAACAGATAGGCATATATCTCTTGAACTAAAGAATTCATAGGGTCAATATCAACAGGTCTTTTCTTTCATGCTGGTGAGCTGCCCCAGAAAGGAATTGTCTAATCTTCCATGAAGGAGGCTGGGTAGCACCAGCAACTTGTTAGTTGCTAACCCAAAGGTTAGCGCCACAGATTTTATCTGTGGTGGCTCCACAGACAAAAGGCCTGGCAATCTGTTTCCATAAAGATTACAGCCAAGAAAACCCTATGGAGCAGTTTTACTCTGTAACATTTGGGGCCACCAGGCGTGGGGAGTCAAGTCTACAATAGCTGACAAAAATTTTATGTCTAGGGGTGTAAGCCTGCCAGCCAACATTCTAGCAACATAAAATGGATAGGGTTCTCACTGTTCAGTATGCAGTCTTTTGTTTAATCCTCCCATTTTCTAGACAGTGCTTATCAACATCCTCGCCTGTGCAGATGTTTCTGAATCCAAAGCCTCTCTGATTTAGCCTCTCCAGCATTAGTATCTTCTGCTAGGGTGGGAGAGGGCAATCACTTGGGTGCTCAGGTTAGGGAAGGGGTTTTGGGGTAATTGCTCTTTATATGAACTGTCAACTAATCTTCATTTTAGCCTTTAAAGTGACTTAGTGCCTGAACTTCCTCCACCTTTACCAGGGTTCTGAGGCTGAGATTAGTTTGGGTGTCTTATGTGTCTCTTCTCACCCTGCAGGCAGTAAGGTTTCAGCTTTTTTCATTCTGCTATGTCAATTAAGAATCATCCATCTGCTCCCTAGTGTGATAGCTGGAGCTGTGTGTCAACTTGGCTGGACCACAACTCTGTGTGGTAAAAGCAATTGTGATGTGGGTTATTCCCATGAGGGGATCAGATGCGTAGGTTCTGAGCAGCCAATCCATTGAAAGGAAGTTTCCCTAGGGGTGTGGCCTGCTTCCAGTATATTTATGGACATCTGGGAAAAAAGACATTCTTCTGTGGATCGGGATTCTGTTGTGCTGCCTATACTGTCCGTGAGTGATCAATCCACCATTCAGCCAGGAGATCTTGGATTTGTCATTCAATGCAGTCAACAGCCAGTATACCGCCTGCCAACCTTGAGCTCCTCAGCCCCTGCAGTGAAGTGAGTCAGGAAAAGCCTCCAGCTTGACGTTTGATCCAAGAACTTTGGACTTGCCAGCTTCTGTAAGTGTGTGAGCCATTTTCCTAAGATAAATTTCTCTTTCTATATAAGCTTTACTGGTTTAGAGAACCCAGTCTAAAACACCTAGTTTCCTAAATTTGTTGACATCTTTCAGCTGCTATCCTCTCTGCCTCCCCTTCTGTCTTTGTGGTTTTATATCTTTTTTTATTCATTTACTGTCATTTCAGCAGTTTCAGGAAGAAAATAAACGGTGTCAATCCACAAGAAACTCATTCTCTTTTCTAACCTGTCTTTTCACAAATGTGTAACAAACATCTTTCCATATCAACAGCAAAGGTACAATGTTGTTTTTAATGGGTGACTGATACTCCATCTTGTGACTATAATTCCAATTGATCAGTACCTGTTCTTAACCCTGTAAGTTGTTTCTGTTTTCTCTCTCCGTTATTGAAAACGCCACTATGATGAGGATCTTTGCAACTAAGTCTTTCATATACAGCCTAAACTACATATATTAATCCAGTCATAGTCCTAGAAGACTAGTCAAATAGTATATACATTTCTAAGGCTTCTGATAGTTATCTGAGCAACCCATCATTCAAAATAAGTAATGTCTTGTCAGGTTAAAACATACACACATACACAAAACGACAAATACCAAAAAAATTTCTCATCAATCTGATAAGAATATGGTTGGAGAGAAGATTGAAACTGGAAGCCAAATGAGGTTCTGTACATCTACTGATTTCAATAACTGTCACTTACATCCCTTATTAGTTGGGATAATAAAGAACTGGTTATCTATAATGACCCAAAAAATAAAAATAGGCAATAAATTGACTTTACTATGCACATATACACATGCATATAGAATACAGACACACAGACACATACATTTTAATACTAACCTACTTATGATCATAGCTGTTATGACAGGCTCCCAGCCTGAGTGGAGAACTGTCCTTGTGGCTGGATGTTTGGCAGCTATTATAATCCAGATAGGAGTTAGAGCCAAGAAAAAGACACCAACTAATGGAGAAATGTAGTAATAGGTCTCTAAAATTAAAAAAGAGACAGCATTTCAGTCTCTCTGCTCTCCATGAAGCAAATCTAAATTATTAGATTTGTAAAAGCTTACCAGAGGATACGATGCTATCAAAGACTTTAATATATATTTTCTATCAATTTCAATCAGATTTAAAACTGTAGATAAGATTTAAAAAATCAAATAATGTATTTGAAAACTAATACATTAAATTCAACAAACATTTATTGAAATAACTAAGTGGCCTACATGGGAATAAAAATAAAACAGTAAAAACTAACATTTATTTGTCTCCTACTGTTCATCAGGCACTGTGCTAAATACTTCATATTCATCATCTCATTTAATTGTCCCTATAAGTACAAGATAGATACTGTCATTGTTTCTATTTTATGGAAAGAAACTGAGGCTTAGAGAGCTTAAGCACATAGCCAAGAAATAGCAGAAGGAAAAAAAAAAAAAACCCACATTTATCTTACCAAAGTTAGTGCTCTTTCTCTAGACTATAAAGTTAAATAGAAATTTTTCCCCATAAGGATCTTATAGTGCAGGCAGTCTGTAGAATAATGTCCCTGAATTAATAATAGCTATCCCCGTCCAACTCCTGCATATAGAGCTCCAAGCTCCAAAATAAAATAGAAAAACTCAATTTAATAAAGTTAAACAGATTATTCACTGCACAACTATACACAACTTTTAATACGCTAGGCTAGAATATAGTACACTGAATTAACCCACAGTTTGCCCAACAAACTGAGTCTGACTGCACAGTTTTCACATTTGGGTATTAAAACTAATCTTGGGTAACATATTTACCTTTTCTAAGCTTTAATTTCCTGTCTTTAAATTGGTAATAACTGTACCTGTGTCATGGGATTGTCAGACATCTAGCCAACATGTATTATTTCTTTCATTAAAGGTGCTCTGGTGGTGTAGTGGTTAAGGCACTTGGCTGTAATCAAAAGCTTGGTGGTTTGAACCCACCAGCTGCTCTGAGAGAGAAAGATGAAGCGGTCAGCTTCTGCAAAGATTTATAGCCTTGGAAATCCAATGGAGGTCACTATGAGCTGGAATCGACTCAATGGCAGTGAGTTTGATTTTCGCTTTTTACTCTCATTGCCATCATCACCATTATTATTTAAGTAACACTGAGCTAACTGATTGTCAGGACTTTGTTTTATCTCCCTGTGGGAGACTGTCTTACTTGACCACAAATATTTACTCCCTCCTCACTCCTGCTAGACTCTCTTATAAAAAGAATATTTCTCTGCCTCATTGACTTTGGGTTTGGTCATTTGTCTTGCTTTGGACAATGGAACATAAATTGACATGATGTATGCTACTTAAAAGGAAAATTTTAAATGTGCTTTCAGAAATAACTGAAAATATATATATTTATATAGCAGACAGTGTTTCACTGCTATTCATAAGGTTTTCACTGGCCAATTTTTTCAGAAGTGAATGGTCCGTCCTTCTTCCTTCATCTGCAAGCTCCGCTGAAAGCTGTCCACCATGGGTGACACTGCTGGTATTCAAGATAGCAGTGGCATAGCCTCTAGCCTCACGGCAACATGCAAGCCACCAAAGTTGGACAAACAGCTTTTTTCAGACACTAGATAATGGGCATTGCAAAACTGATCCCTGAGAAAAGGGAAAGTAGTAAGATAAGCCCTACAATGTTGTTGTTGTTATGTGCTGTTGAGTCAGATCCGATTCATAGCGACCCCTCCTTGGGTTTCTGAGGTGGTATCACTATGGAAGTGGATTGCCCAAACTTCCTTCTGGAGAGTGGCTGGTGGGTTTGAACCGCCAGCCTTCTGGTTAGCAGTCAAGTGTCTTAGGTACTACACTACCAGAGCTCCCCAAGCCCTACAATAGCCCCAGCTTTCTTCCTAAAAGGCACATTCCAGACCATAACTCAGGAAGGGAAAAGCACAGCAGAGCACAGTGGCCTTGCTAAACTGAGTTTGGAGAGGCTAAGACAGCAGCAATTTTCAGATACTTCACAGAATTCTGAAATCCCTACCCAGACTCTAATCTTTGGTGGAATTTATTTTTTTAGCTCCTCAAGATATTTAAGATATTCCCATCTATGACTAAAGATGTTTGAACAAGATCAAATTCATTTTTTCAGGTAAAACAAAACAATTATTACAAATAATAATATCCAAATAAATTTTATTTCCATGGCTTTATCTAGGTTTGCCACACATCTTCAAAATAATTCTACAAACAGAAGTCATTTTAATATTTTCTTCCATTAAAAGGATATGACTAATGCTACATTTAGAGTCATTTTCTCTACGATATTTTAAAAGAAAAAAAAAAAAACTTTTATTTTTTAAATGGATTCCCAGTTCTCTTCTCTAAACCATTAGATGAGGATAAATAACATCCCAATTAAGACAAATTCTTACCTCTTAAAACAAAAAATTCCCAGCATTTTTTCATAGGACCAATGGAAAACTAAAAGCATTAAAACCCAGTTAGACACAAATGAAAATAACTACTCTGCTTAAAGTGTACAATTCAATGGTGGTGTGTAGGATACTCCCAGGACTGTGCAGCCATCACCACAGTCTTCTTCCTGTCTCCATGGATTCGCCCATTCTGGACATACCATACAAATGTAATCATACAATACACGGCTCTTTGCGTCTGGGTTCGCATAATGTTTTCAAAGTTCATCTTAATATTTCATTCTCAGATCAAGAGAGGAGCACCATCCCAGGCTTTACAATAATTATTTTCCACACTAAAATCTGAAGTTGAAAAAAGCTTCCATCATCTCAACCCCAGAATCGTTGCCTTGAATTTTCAAAGAGGGGAAATTTTTTTTGAGGAAACAAACTAAAAATAATGAGTGGGCAGTTTCTCAGAAACTTAAAATGAGTGAACATATAACCCAGCAACTCTACTCCTGGATGTATACCCAAGAGAATTACAACATATGCTTAGACAAAAACTTCACAAATATTCATAGCACCATTATTCATAACCGCCCAAAAGAAACAACTCAAATATCCATCAGCTGAATAAGATGTGGTGTATCCATACAACGGGATATTATTTGCCCTAAAATGATATGAAGTATCAGTTCATGTTACAACATAGATGAACCTTGAAAATATGCGAACCCAGACACAAAGAGCCGTGTATTGTATGATTACATTTATATGATATGTCCAGAATGGGCGAATCCATAGAGACAGGAAGAAGACTGTGGTGATGGCTGCACGGTTCTGTGCGTATCCTACACACGATCACTGAATTGTACACTTCAGAAAGGTGAGTTGTATGGCATGTGAATCATATCACACTGCAGTGTAGTAAATTACTTTGTGTGGCTTTTCTACCCATAAGTCTTTGTAAACTCCAAGGTGGGATTTTCTATGAGCAACTGAGGAGCTCCTGATTGCTGAAGGTGTCCACCTGGAGTATTTCTGTTGGGCGTGGCACAAAACAATGTTCTGGGAGGTGCCCACTCTCTCTCAGGTGCTTA
>NW_006921796.1:5263952-5306374 GCF_000298275.1 Orycteropus afer afer | reverse complement strand
AGGAGAGAGGTGGTGAGTGCTTTGGGAGGAACGGTTGGAGAAAGGGCTGAAGGGAGGCAGCATGTCTGGCCTTGTAGGAATAGGCCTTGGGTTACTGCTGGTAATCCTGTCTTCCTCTTGTGGGATTAGAGGAGGTCAGAACATGTGGCCTCCTTGCCGTTTTAGCACACATTAAAAAGGGTTTCAAAATAAAAGAAAAAAGAGAGGGAGACAGTACTTTAAAAAATGCCAGTGTCATAAAAGACGCAGAATATAACATAGAAAGAAAGACAGAACAAAAGATAAAGCAAATGGGGTAAAATGCGAACAACAGATAAACAAATCAGCAAGGAGTATACAATTGTTCTTTGTAGTATTTTTATTTATTTATTTTTACTTTTGCAACTATTCTTTAAGTTTGAAATTGTCTCCAAATAGTTTTCAAAAAATGAGTGACAAAATCATAATAAAACAAAATTTTCCAAAATGATTTACTGTAAATATGTCCTATTCCAATTTCCCACCTAACCTAATATGTACGTCCCCACCAAACTGAGCATGTGTGTAACTGTAGGAAACCTCTTACCTTTCTCTCTAATTTCTCAATTCCTAAAAGAGCTCTGGTGGCGTAGTGCCTAAGGCATTTGACTGCTAACCAGAAGGCTGGCAGTTCAAAGCCATCAGCCACTCCTTGGAAGAAAGATTGGGCAACCTATTTCTATAGAGATACTGTCTTGGAAACCCAAGGAGGGGTCACTATGCTATGAAAAAGTTACAAATATAGAGAAGGAGAAGATGCTACAAACACTCTTCTTTTTAGGATATGCTTATAAAATTAAAGAAATACTATTAGAAAACCACTAATGATGCAATCAGCAAGAGAAAATGGTTAATTCAAAGCCAACAATGAACTTCTGCATTAATAGCAAAACCAAAAACACCTTCTTCCTTCTAAATGAAACATTCTTAAAAGATCCTGGTTAAAATTATATTTTGTACTAATTCCTGGATGTATCATAATGGATAATGTGGTAGGCTGAATAATGGGCCCCAAAGATATCCATATGCTAACTCCTAGGCTCTGTGACTATTACCTTCTATGGCAAAAGGGACTTTCCATGTGTAATTAAGTTAAGGATCTTAAGATGGATTTTGTGGGTGGCCCTCAATGTAATCCTAAGTGTCTTTATAAGAGGGAGGCAAAAGGAAATTTGATTACAGAAGAGAAGGCAATGTGACCATGGAAGCTGAGACTGGAGTGATGCGGTCACAAGTCAAGGAATGTCAGCAGCCACCAGAAGCAGAAAAATTCTCCCCAGAAATGGATATTCTCTTGGAGCTTCCAGAGCAACGAGCTCCACCAACACCTCGGTTTTTGCCCTGTAGACTTTTTTCAGACTTCTGGCATCCAGAACTATGGGAACATAAAGGAGCCCTGGAAGAATTATTAAGAGCTTGGCTGCTAACCAAAAGGTTGGTGGTTTGAACTCACCCAGTAGCTCCAGAAGAGAAAGACCTGGTGATCTGCTTCCACAAAGACTAGAGTCAAAGAAACCCCATAGAGCAGTCACATGGGTCACTGCAAGTCAAAATCGACTTGATAGCACCTAACAACCACAACAACGGAAAAGTAAGGAGAATTTACTTAAAGTGGTTTAAATTGCTATGATTTCACCTGACTGCCAACATACCCCCCAAAAAACCCATTGCCATCAAGTCAATTCTGACACATAAAAGATGACAGTTAGGTTTGACAGTCATAATGTTGCTATAAGTATGACTGCCAAACCTAACTGCCATCTTTTGTGATTCACAGTTCTTTCACCTTTTTCTAGATTGTCGGTGGCATTTTCCAGCTACGGTTACAGAATTTTGTTAACAGTATTCATTATTGTCACCCTAATTTGTTCTTAAATATTTAGCTGCTGTGGGTGACATTTTTATATGTTAGCTATTTTCATGTGAACAACAAAGCCATGGATGGGCACTGCAAGTTGTAGGCAATTTTCTAAATGCCCTTCATAACGACCATGAGAATGTCAGGGATCACTCTCAGGTGAGATAGTCCAGTGCTAGAACACCTCTTGAGCAGAGTGACAGGTAAGGTAAATGGAGATTCTACCCACAGCAGCACCACATCAAGGCAGTGATATCCCAGAATGCCTTGTAAATAACCAGATGGCATCCCTGTTAGTCTCCAGAAGACTGGAGTAACTGAGGCTGATTGCTACTGCTCTGACAGCTTCAACTAAGTCATCTTTTCAAAGTTCACTCTGAAGAATGAGAAATCATCAATATTTTGCTTCTCAGACCTTGCCTAAAAAGAGAAAATTTGCTATTTTTTCAGATTAATAAACATTGTGTTGTATACAAGAATCAGAAGCCCTGGTGGCACAGTGGTTAAGAACTGGCTGCTAACCAAAAGGTTGGTGGTTTGAACCCACTAGCCCCTCTGTGGGAGAAAAGACCTAGCAACCTGTTCCTGTAAAAATATAGCCTTGGAATCCCTATGGGGTAGTTCTACTCTGTCCTGTAGGGTTCCTGTAAGTCAGAATCAACTCAAAGGCAATGGGTTTGGTTTTCGGTTATTTTGATACATAACAATTACAAACACTGAAAAAAAACTTATTTTTTTTTCTTTTTTAATCCTTTTAAAATTATACAAAGAGGAAAGAAAGGGTAACAATGATTATGCTTGTATAAGAGTTGCTGGCTCAACTTTAGATCCTTTTATTAGCTTTTGAAGATTACTATATGTTTTCTTAGCATGAATGAATAAAGGCCTTTTTCTATTTCCATTTGAAACAGATCTTTTCTAGCTATATATTGCTACTTTCATTTTTCTACTGGGATGCTAATCTCTAGATAAGCAATCTCTGATTATTAGCTAGACTTTTTTTTTTTTTTGCTGAAGCACAATACCTTTCTAATATTTCCCTAATACTATGCCCTAACTGAAAGGATTCTTTTTTGTCATAATCTATTATATTAGACAGTTACTGTGTCAAAATAATTCAGAGGGAATCTACCTTCTATTTCCCACATGTATACCACTTTCTGAGTACCTTCTACTCATATTAATTAGATAGCTTTTAAAAGTGTTTGATAAAGTGCTATTTATTAAACACCTACAACACATATGGCATCATAGGGCATTACCATAAATATTAAGTAAATAAGAGACAGCTTTGTCCTCAAGAAGTTAATACCCTGGTAACAGAAGATAATGCCTTTACCCAAAAAGCTATAAATGACTGGCCAGCTGTAAAGAATATCTTAAGAGTGGTGTCATTAAAGTGCTTTAGAAAGTCAAAGGATAAAAAGATCACCTAAAATAAGGAAAAATCTATGACATAAAAAAAGGCAAAGAAAATCATAGATGATATAAGACAATCACCAAATAGCTAAGTCTGGCTGAAGTAAAGGATACAAGAAAGAGAGGAACAGAGTGGATCGTGAGAAGTTAAAAGTTCCTGCAAATCCAGGGGGCACCAATTATCAGGCTAAGGATTTTAACTTGTTCACTAAGCTAGTAACTGAGGATGACCGCATGATTAATGCACTCTACTGATGACCAAAAGGTCGGAGGCCCACTCCACTAGGAAGCACCTTGGAAGAAAGGCCTGCTTCCAAAGAATCAGCCATGGAAAACCCCGTGGAGCAGTTCCATTCTGACACACGTGGGGCTGCTGTGCATCAGAATTTACTCAACAGCAACTTGAGTAACTTGGAGGGAAACTCCAAAAACTAAAGTCAACAGAAATAAATAAAGCTCTGGGCTTATTTGTTTTGCTCTTTTTGGTTCTAGAAGTGGAAAAGCAAAAGGAGAAAATCCAATGTTTACTTAAGATCACAAACAGCAGCTACTTTTGCTCCAGGACATTCCAAATATCAAATGTCTCTGTTAAAATCCATATACAGCAAGAGACAAACTAGAAACTGTAACTGTAAAGATTTTTTGAACCATAACATCAGATAAACCAGCAAATTTTATCAGGACCAAAAGGCAGGCAGCACACTGAATGTACAGTGAGTCTTACTACGTGTATCAAAGCTGTTTTTTTCCCTGTTCAGTCACGGCCGACAAAGCGACACCAGAACGGACCAGAATTTGTAAAATGTGGGCATACCAGAACAATGATGGGAACAGGAACATGTATGGGTCAAAGCCCTGCCAGAAATTTAATATCCCTCTTAGAAAATGGGGGCAGCATGTACACTGCATAGCAACCCAATCATACGAAGGGCAGAATCAGAAACAGCAGCACCCGGCTCAAAGTCGTGGTTGACTGTGTCACTTTGAATGTGTGTAGCTCTCCATAGTACTGGCAACAACCCAATGTCCTGCATCAGGCTCCGGAAAGGGCTCACATCTTCTCAAGCTCCTATTCCAGGGCTTTGACCCATAATTTTCCTATTCTGGTTATGGTTCTGGTACATCCACGGATCTTACAAATAAGGGTCAGTTACAATTTTGCTGAGTTGGCCATGACTGAACTGATTCAAACCAGTGTGAAGCCCTGGCTCGAAGTAGTAAATTCAGAGTATCAAAAATTCTAAGTGAGGAGTCAAGTGAAATTTTTCTCAATGTATGGTTGAGAGCCATAGAGTAGATGGCCTCTATTTATAGCCTCTGCCCTGAAATCCTCTTTTTCTCTCTTACAGACTGCTAAATGTTTCCAATATAGTTCAGGAATTAAAACTTTGTTTCTAATAGTAGGCTTCTCAGCATGATGAATGGGGTCTTGGAATTTAAATGTCTGTTTCTAATTTTTGTATTCAGAACATCAACTTTACTACTCATGCAATTACTGATCTTATGAGGCCCCCTAGTGCTCATAATACATGCTTCACTAAGGGTCTACACCAAGTGTTACATTAACTATGAAATCAATGAGTAGCCCCTTTAAAAGTATCCCTTTAGGAGAATAAATGATACAGATAAAATATAAGAGAGTCCACTTTAATTAGTTTACTGTCAGGAGACAAATAAAGGCCTGGAAAAAGCTAAGCAATATTTAACAATAAACTAAAAAACCAAATCCACTGCCATCCAGTTGATCCTGACACACAGCAACTCTGTAGAAGGGCAGAACCTCCCATAGCGTTTCCAAGACTGTAAATCTTTAGGAAGCAAACTGCCTCATCTTTCTCCTGCTGAGCAGCTGGTGGGTTTGAACCACTGACCTTCTGGTTAGTAACCAAGTGCTTTAACCACTGCACCACCAACCAAAACCAAACCCACTGCCCTCAAGTTGATTCCAACTCATAGTGATCCTCACTGGTTTTCCAAGGCAGTAAATCTTTATGGAAGTAGATTGCCCAGTCATGCTTCTGTGGAGTGGGTTTGAACCACCAACCTTCTGGTTCGCAGTCAGATGCCTTAGGCACTGTGCTACCAGGGCTCTTTATTTTTAATTGGTTTTAAAATTATGGTCTATGATGGTATTATTCCATGTCTCTTTTTCATTTCGTGATACAAGTAACTTATTAATGAACCACTACATAACTCCCAAAAAAAAGTTTTAGAGGGCAACATATTCTGATTAAGTCTTTTACAAGGAGAGTTTTTCTATCACTTGTATAGTTTGAAAAATAAAAATCATAAAGCCAACAAACATTGTTTTCCTAAACAGTTGATTCACCTTCTGGAATCTCACAGTAGTCTATATCATTACAAGAATTGTCATATTTATTATAACTTTCTTCAATGGCACTCTATTTCTTATTTTCTAGAATTTTCTTATTCTATTTCTTATCTTTACTACTGTGGCTTCAATTGACAAGACATCTTTGTATTTACAATGCAGCTGTGAAATATGTTACAAATGACTTAATGGTAACTTAAGTACCCAAGTCTGAAATGATAATAGTTTTCTTTTTTTTTATTCATGTAGGGGAACCCTACAAAAAAAAAAAAAAAAGCCATCACTACTAAACCTCCATCATTACCTTACACTCCCAGTGTTCCTGGCCAAACCCATAGAATTTCTGTCTTTTAAATAATACTGAGAAGACCCCTTCATTCTTTTCTCCTCCTGTGACAAACCTCTGTAATTGGTAAGACCAGGGTAAAAAGGACCAAGTTTGCCTAACGTGCCCTTAATGGCTGTGGAATTCACTCTATTGATAACATTCTCCCTTCCCCAGCCCAGTTAGTAGTAGCCTGTTCTTAGGAAGAAAAACGGCTACAGTTGTCCAGCAGTCTGTCTGTGAGTGGGTGGGTTAATGGAACAGAGGCAGAATAAAATTACACTCTCTAATACTACCCATGGGAGCTCTGGTAGCATAGTGGCTCAGGCACTGGGCTGCTAACTAGAAGGCTGGCGGTTCAAACCCACCAGCCACTCCTCGGAAGGAAGATGGGCAATCTACTTCCATAGTGATATTGCCTAGGAAAACCCAAGGAGGGGTCGCTATGAGTCAGGGCCGACTCAACAGCACATAACAACAACAACAATAATACTACCCATAATCTAATATCTCAATCCCCAACTTCACCATTTATTTCTAAACTGTGCCATAATTTACAGAAGGAGAAAACTACATTTGAGCCCACTGTTGCAGCTACTAAGTCAATCTATCTCGTCTAGGTCTTCCTCTTTTTCGCTAACCCTCTACTTTACCAAGAATGTTATCTCTCTCCAGGGACTGGCTCTTCCATAGTAAGAACATGTACAAAGTATGTGAGACAAAGTCTCACCATCTTCACTTCTAAGACCGCACTTCTTCCAAGACAGGTTTGTTCGTTCTTCTAGCAGCCTGTGATGTGTTCCATGTTCTTCACTAACATCATAATTCAAAAGTATTGATTTTTCTTTGGTTTTCCTTATTCATTGTCCAGCTTTCACATGCATGTGAGGCGATTGAAAAGACATGGTTTGGATGAGGTGAACATTTAAGTGTTAAAAAGTGACATCTTTTAAATACTTTAACAAGGTCTTTTGCTGCAGATTTGTCCAATGCAACACACACTTTAATTTCTTCACTGCTACTTCCATGGGCATTGATTGTGGAATCAAGTAAAATGAGATCTTTGACAATTTCAATCTTTTCTGTTTTGCACAATGTTGCAGGTCCAGTTGTGAGGGTTTTTTTTTTTGTTTGTTTGTTTGTTTTTAAGTATAATCCATACTGGAGGGTATAGTCTTTGATCTTCACCAATAAATGCTTCAAGTGCTTTTCACTTCAGCAAGGAAGGTTTTATCACCTACATACTGTAGGTTGATCATCTTCCTCAGATCCTGATGCTGCTTTCTTCTTCACATACTCCAGCTTCTCGGATTATTTGCTCAGTATACACATTGAATAGGTATGGTGAAAGAATACAACCCTGACCTACACCTTTCCCGATTTTAAACCATGCAGTATCAACCTTGTTCTATTCAAACAACCACCTATTGGTCTATGTTCAGGATCCTCATGAGAATTAAATGTTCTGGCATTCCCATTCTTCATTATGTTATCCGTGATTTGTTACAATCCACACAGTTGAATGCCTTTGCATAGTCAATAAAACAAAGGTAAACATCTTTTTGCTATTCTCTGCTTTTCGCCAAGATTCACCAGGAATGATACCTATCCCTTATTATACAACCTCTTCTGAATCCAGCTTGAATTAGAGGTACTTTCCTGTCGATGTACTGCTGCAACCACTTTTGAACTATTTTCCACAAAATTTTACTTGCATATGATATTAATGATGCTATTCAAAAATTTTCACATTGTTAGATCATCTTTCTTTGGAATAGGCACAAATATGGATCTCTTCCACTCAGATGGCTAGACAGCTGTCTTCCAAATTCCTTGGCATAAATGAGTAAGCGCCTCTAGCGCTACATCTGTTTGCTGAAACATCTCCATGAGTATTCTGTCAATTTCTAGAAGTTTGTTATTTGCCAATTCCTTCAGTGCAGCTTGGACTTCTTCCTTCAATACCATTCGTTCTTGATCATATGCTACCTCCTGAAATGGCTGAATGTTGGCCAATTCTTTAAGGTACAGTGATTCTGTATATTCCTTCCATCTTCTTTTGATGCTTCTATTCTATTCTGCCCATAGAATCCTTCAATATCACAACTCAAGGCTTGAGTTTTTTCTTCAGTACTTTCAGCTTAAGAAATGCCAAAGTGTTCTTCCCCTTTGGTTTTCCAACCCCAGGTCTTTAAACATTTCATTATAATACTGTATTTTGTGCTCTCAAGCTGCCCTTTGAAATCTTCTGCTCAGTTCAGTGCTTTTATGTTATTACTCTTTTCCATTCTGTTCAGTTCTGTCTGTTCTATTTCCTACTTATTCTTTGAAGTTTATATCCAAGAAAATAAAACCACAACAAACTTTAAGCACTAAACCAGTGCTCACAAATCATATACTTCCCATTGACAAAAGTCCCCAAGTATAAATATACATTAAAACAGTTCATTAGAGTATATAAACTATCCATCACTACTTATCAGGAACCACATTATAATTCCAACTTCAAATAGCATTCAGATTAATTTTCATAGCAACATTTTTCTTTAATTACTATGAGGCTACTCATTGCTATAAGTTTCTGATAAAGAAAAAAGCCATTAATACTTCAAGTACCACTATGTTCTTATGCTCTACTGTTTCTATCGTTGTCAGTTGCCATCATGTTGACTGTGACTCATGGGAACCCCATGAGTGCAGAGTATAACTGTTCTGTAGGCTTCTCGAGGCTGTGACCTTTCATAGGCAGATCTTCCAAAGCACCTCTGGGTGGGTTTGAACCACCCACATTTTGCTATAGTTGAGTGCTTAACTGTTTGTGTCACCCAAGTACCACCGGGACATTATGTTCTATGACAGTGGTAAAACAGACAGCAAACACTGTAGGTTGGATACCTATTTAGTATGACACCTAGCTGGCTGCATGTTTGAAGAAAGGGAAGAGATCATCGAGTATGACAAACTTGGATTCAACCTTCTTACCAGCAGCTATGTAAACTCAGATAGCATATATAACCTCTAAACCTTCAGTTTTCTCATCTGAAATTAGACATGATACTTGTCATAGAGTCACTGAGAAGATCAGAATAAAAAAACAAAACTGAGAACCATAACACATAATCTGTATACAACAAATGGCATTAACACATTATGATAATTGGCCTCAACAACAGTACTAAAATGGCTGAAGGGCACCGCAGATTCATGGGACTGCTGCGACAAAATTGATTTAAAGAGACTCTGAGGAAAAAAGGACCGGCAATCTACTTCCAAAAATCAGAATACTCTGATCCATGAGCAATCACGGGGATGATGCAGGACCTCACAGCTCTTCATTCTGCTGTGGACAGGGTTGCTGTGAGCCGGGGTCCACTTAATGACAGCCACCACCACCAACAACAACATGGCCCCTGAGGACTTCTTTTGTGGGCCCTGAATTCCATCCCAAGAGACAGCTCCTCTCCAAGTGTGGATGGACACACTCACTCTAAAGGAAAAAGCTTTCTTTACAAAGAAAAGGCATTCAAATGTGTGGATCATAACAAATTGTGGATAACTTTAAGAAGAATGGGAATTCCAGAACACTTAATTGTACTCATGACGGACCTGTACATAGACCAGGAGGCTGTTGTTCGAACACAATAAAGGGACACTGCATGATTTAAAATCAGGAAGCGAGTGAATCAGGGTTGTATCCTTTTACCATACTTACTCAACTTGTATGCTGAGCAAATAATCCGAGAAGCTGGACTATATGAAGAAGAACATGGCATGAGAATTGGAGGATGAATCATTAACAACCTGTGATATACAGACAACATAATTTTGCTTGCTGAAAGTGAGGATGACTTGAAGTACTTACTAATGAAAATTAAAGACTACAGTCTACAGTATGGATTACACGTCAACAAAAAGAAAACAAAAATCCTCACAACTGGGCCAGTAAGCAGCATCACGATAGATGGAGAAAAGACTGAAGTTGTCCAAGACTTCACATTACTTTGTTCTATAATCAACACCAATGGAAGCAACAGTCAAGACAACAAAAGACATATTGCATTGGGCAAATCTGCTGCAAAAGATCTCTTTCAAGTGCTGAAGAGCAAAGATATCTCCTTGAAGACTAGGATGTGCCTAACCCAAGCCATGGTATTTTCAAATGCCTCATATGCATGTGAGAGTTAGAGAATGAATATGGAAGACCAAAAAAGAATTGATGCTTTTGAGTTGTGGTGTTGGCAAAGAATGCTGAAAGTACCATGGACTGCTAAAAGGACTAACAGATCTGTCCTGGAGGAAGTGCAGCCGGAATGCTCCAAGGAAGTGAGGATGGCCAGACTTCGTCTCACCTACTTTGGTCATGTCAAAAGGGACCATTCTCTGGAGAAGGATGTCATGCTTGGTAAAGTGGAGGGTCAATGGAAGAGAGGAAAACCTTCAATGAAATGGACAAGCATGGCGGCTGCAGCGATGGGCTCAGTTATAGTAGGGATTCTGAGGCTGGCACAGGACCAGGCAGTGTTTCGTTCTGTTGTACATAAGATCGCTATGAGTCAGAGATGGCTTGACAGCACATAACAATAACAATAACAAGAAAATATAGTTACGGTTTCCTGGAAATGAAGCATCAATAAAATTATTTTCTTCTTTCCAGTTAGTCTTTGCACACATATGTATAAAGTTTTTTTTAAAAAAATTATTTGGTCTAACCTACAACTATTGGGCTCTTCTTGTCCAGAAAAAAAGAGAAAGAAGAAAATATAAGTCTCAGAGAAGAAAGTAGTATACAGGGCTAATGATCTACATGAACCACGGCCTCATCTACCTTAAGACCAGAAGAACTAAATGATACCAGGCTACTATTACTGATCATTCTGATCAGTGCCACAACAGATGGAATTGAACTCAAATTTATATAAGGACAAGGCTTACTGGACCGGTTGAGACTACGGACTCTCCAAGATTACTGGCCTGAGATACTCTTTAAACTTTGAATCAAAATTATCCCTTGAGGCCACATTTTAGCTAAATTACACACTGGCTATTAATATAAAGAATATCATCTGTGAGTAATGAGCTTCTTTAAAAAATCATCTGTATGAGACCAGAGGGTCAAAAGTTACTCTAGAGCAAAGATGAAAAGGTAAGGTAAGGGAACACAGAAACTAGAATACAACAAGAATGGAATGAATGAGAAGGATGAAAAACGCAATCAATGTCACTGAATTATTTGTGTACAAACTGTTAAGTGGGAACCTAATTTGCTAATGTAAACTTTCACCTTAAACACTATACATATATGTGTGTGTGTGTGTGTATGTATATATATATTTACACACACACACACATATATATATATACAGTATATAAACCCAAACCAAATGCACTGCCATTGAGTTGGATCCAACTCATAGTGACCTCTCATTGGGTTTCCAGGGCAGTATCACGATGGAAGTAGATTGCCCGACCTTCCTTCTGAGGAGAGGCTGGTGAGTTTGAACAGCCAGCCTTCTGGTTAGCAGTCAAATACTTTAGGCACTACACCACCAGAGCTCCCATACAATACATATATATATACATTAAAAATATATTGAAAAACATCCTATATTTATTTTCAAGTCAACTTACCAAGACAGGAGTACAAACCCTGACTTATCCAAGCTAATATGGCAAGGGTTATGAGGTCGCCAAAACTAGCAGCAATGGGTGTAGCAACATTATCAGGATTTATACCAGTCTTCTTCGAACCAACAATAACCCCAACCATTATTATTCCTAGAAGAAAGAATATTCATTACTTTTTATGCTGTGATTTAAAGAAAATCAGTTCCCTAAATACCTAAATATACAGGATAGACAAATAGCATATCATTTCTTAGACTATTTAAGAGAAGCTAACTAAAGCAAACAAAACATTTTATACTAATACTTTGGCAAAATGCCTTCCAACAAACTCCAAGAGAGGATCACAGATCTGAGAAGTTCAACGTTGCACTTAGAATACTGAAAAACTAATGTAAAATTACATTAAAGCTAAAATTTCAAATTTAGCAACATGTATGTCTTAGTTTTAATGTACTTGTGTATATCAAACCCAAAGATTTAAATTTTAATCTTCAAGTAAAGGATGGAAACAGGAAAGAAAGATGTATATATAGCAGCTGGGAAGAATAACAACAAAAACAGATGTGTTTACATAGTGGTAGCCAGAAATGCTTGCTTCTCTTTTTATTTAAAAGTGCTGAAGTATTAAGAGAAGAGCAGTATTAAGTTTTGAACACTGGAGGCCAGAACACAAGAAATAGTCTTTCTAAAAAATAGTCTTTAATTCCAGTTTCTGTCTATGAACCCACAACAAAGAACACATGAAAATGTGCCTGTGTCCTTGTATTTTTAAATCCTTGTTTTCTTGAATCATACGAATGGGAGGAAAATGATAGCTCTGATAGCCACACCTTATTGCACAGGTTTTCTTGTGCCAACTGATACACATTTTCTTGCGGTAGCTAGAAATGATCATTAAGAGGATGCAATGCAGAGAAAGCTTAAAATGTGCTAACCATAAATCAATATGGAAGCCTAAATATGACTATTTTAAAACTGAAAATGACTCTTTTTTTTTTTTTCCTTTAATTCCAGTATACTTATAATAAAACTGAGGTTCTGGGAAGCAGCATTTAAATACTTGCCTAAGTTTACATAGTTTGTAAGTGACTATACTCTAATGCTCTTTCCACTATCCTATAAAGCTAAAATTTAAACAAGTAGGATTTTTGTCTTGCTTCAAACAATGCCATTTATCTTGCATTCTGGAGGCTTTATATATCACTAGACTTACCTTTCCCATAATAAGATTTGAAAATACAAAATTTTTGATATGAAAGAAAAAGAGGGAAAAGCATAAAAGCTCTAAAAAATTCATTATGCAACAATCAATCGAGACATGATCATAAAGAATTCTGCTTTCCAAAATCAGCTCATTTATAGATCTATAGGAAAAGCTCTCCAATGACAGAATGTCCAACTGTACCTTTTCAGCTGAAAACAAATATTCTTCATGCATTGTGGTCTTGTGGAAAGAGCCAGGAGTCAGAAACTTAGGTTTTAATTCTGACTCTGCTATAATCAGCTGATGACATTGAAGAGGTCAAGTCCCCTTATCTAAGTTTTAGTTTTCTTATCTACCAAATGTAGATAATTGTATTTGCTTTACATATATAAAGGTGGTTATGGGGGTCTAGTTATCATGAAATTAGAAAACATTTAAAGTTAGAAGCTTTAAATAAATGTATTTTAAAAATCTAAATTTTGACACAAATATTTGTTTAGACCGAAAATTTTTTAACTCTTTGTAAATTAAATAAAATCAGAAAAAAAGGAAGCAAATGAACCTAAAGAAATGGGGTGCTTCAACATTTTTTAACCAGAAATTTAATTTTCCAATAATTTAACTTCATTCTGCTTTGATCAGTGTTAACACCATTCAATTCTAGTATTTCTATATAAAGACAAGAAATTACCCTGAAATAATTTAAGTATAACTTAAAATGCTTACAAATATTTTGCAAATCAAGCCTCAATGCAAATAAATTTCCCTACCTTTCCAAAATCTAGCTTTGTTCATATGTGAATCTCCATTCTTAACTTGCTAGGAGCTCTGGTAGCATAGTGGCTACAGCACTTGACTGCTAACCAGAAGGCTGGCGGTTCAAATCCACCAGCCACTCCTTGGAAGGAAGATGGGGCAATCTACTTCCGTAGTGATATTGCCTCGGAAACCCAAGGAGGGGTCGCTATGAGTCGGGGCTGACTCGATGACAAACAACAACAACAACAACAATAGTGATATGACAGTGAGAAAATGGCAATTATAAAATAAAAAGAATCATGTTTTTAAATTATTTTCCTATAATAAGCTATTACCCTAATGGAAAATTCATACTGATAAATACTAAGAAAGAAAACTCAACTGAAAAAACCTATGGCTCTTTAAAATTATATAGCTAATGATATACTAGTTATATTTGTACTGCCATAAAACAGTGAAGATGCTTTCTTTCTTGAAGTATGAAACTTTAAAAACTGTTTCTAGAAGGACGGCATGTGAAACTCAGAATTCCTGGCACACTTGTTATCACTCCTAACAAGCTAGTGAACACCCTTCATGGTTTCCAGAAAGGAGTTTCTCCATTAATTTAACTTAAGGAAATAAGTATCTAGGCTATTTTCCAGATCTAGTTTAGGGGCTGTACCAGATAGAAATGTAACTGAAATAATTAAGATATTTTAAAGTGTGTAGATAACTTTCTCTGTTGTTGTAACAGACAAGGACAGGGAAACCTGTCAGAACCACAGCTCAATGGGGGGTATTGCCTTGCTGTTCCAGTTCCACAAGTTTTCCTCCTTGACGGGGTGCAGTCTCACTACTTTTCTATGGCTTGTTTTAGTGGAAAAACTTGAGTTTTCCTTCTCTGGCAGGTTTCTGCAGGTTTTATTACATCATTTAAATAAAAGTAGTAATCACCTTGAAAAACAAATAGTTTAAAAGGAAGAGACATCGGAGTACACATTAGTGAATTCACTTACCCTGCAGAAGAGACGCAATGAAGGCAGTGGCTACACTGCTAGAGCACAGAAGTATGGAATGATCAAGGTAGTATTTTCCCTCTGGAATCCAGCCCAATACAATTGCCGCCACGGCTGCTAGAAAACCAACGACTGTTGCTTGAACCTAAAAATTTTTTAAAAATCCATCTGCATTATTCATTTTCAGCACACATCTTTTATTTAATTAAATATTAGAAGGCAGAAGAAAATACTGCATATGATAATTGAGCTACAGCACCTTTTAAAAAAGCACTGTATTTTAGTTTCAGTGTTCCCTAAGGTGGTGGGTTCTTAGACTGTCCTGATCTGGGGGCAATTGGTATGGAATGGGGCTCAAGAATGGGATTTTCAACAAGTACCCCAAGTGATTTTGATGTTGTCATCCACAGACAACACAACAGTAGACTAAAAAGTAAATCGGACTCTACAGGCAGTGTTGGCAAGAGGCTGGACTTTGTCATCACATAGTATGAGTTCTGGCTTATACAACTGCTGACGTGGGTCCTGACTCATCTCCACCTATGACTCCTGACTGTACTACTTAACCTTATGGCAAGGTATTTACATCCATTCATTCAATAAGTATTTATTTAGAATCTATTATGTACAAATGGGGTTGTCATGAGTCAGAATCACAAGTGGTTTGGTTTTTGTTTTTATCACAAGGTGCTATGCTTAGTTTTAAGGAACTCTGGTGGCATAGTGAATAACCACTAACCAGAAGGTCAGTGGTTCAAACCCACCAGCTGCTCCGTGGGAGGAAGAGGAGGCTATCTACTTCCTAAAGATTTACAGTCTTGAAAACCCAATGAGGGTTACTATGAGTCAGAATTGACTCAGTGGCAGTGGGTTTGGTTTTACGCTTAGTGTTAGGCTAAAACAGACTTATCATCTGCTCTTGGGAGCTCTCTGTCAGTGGGAGAAATTTAAAAATTACCTCACAAATGGGAGCTCTGGTAGCATAGTGCCTAAGGGACTTGACTGCTAACCAGAAGGCTGGTGGTTCAAGCCCACCAGCCACTCCTCAGAAGGAAGATGGGGCAATCTACTTCCATAGCGATACTGCCTCAGAAACTCAAGGAGGGGTCGCTATGAGTTGGGTCTGACTTGACAGCACATAACAACAACAACAACCACGTCACAAATAATCACTATCATGATAAGTGCTATAAAAACAGAGTTCCTAATCTGTAAAAGTGACACTGACAGTATCCAACTTGAAAGGGTCATTGTGAAACTGCAGAGTATTCTGCTGTTCGTTAGACGCCATCAAGTCAATTCCAACTCACAGTGACCCTACGTACAACAAAATGAAGCACACCCAGACCTGTATCATCCTCATATTTGTTGTTATGGTTGAGCCCACTGTTGCACCCACCTTGTTTATCAAAGAATTACATAAGTGTGAAAGTACTTCCCACAGAGCTGCCACAAAGCAACACTCAAAACAACTCCAACTAAAAATAATAATAATAACAACATTGATAGTGAACTCTTGGATCTAGATTATTAGAATGTTAGAACCAAAAAGATATCCGTTAAGAAACTCATCTATTCCACTGGTTCTTAACTGTGTTTGTGTCATGGATCTCTTTGAAAATTTGGTGAGAATTTTATAGAATAGACATGCTTTTCTCTGGAAAATTACAGAGGCACTAAACATTTTTATTTGAATTTCTGGGTGCTCACAGACTCTCTGAAGCCAATCCAAATACAGGAATCTAAGACTCATGGTGAACAAGCCCTGAAGTAATAGGATCCTATCAGACAGGCCACACAGCCTGGACTCCAGGCCCCTGGCCTTTCACTACAGCTCCTGATGATGTCATCCAAAATTTCAGAGCCGAGATTCAAGCTGTGAGACCATTACAGCTATACTAGTTGTTCAAATATTTTAGTATTTTCATAGGTTAGAAAATAATATAATCCTATGTAAAAGTACTCAGACTATTTAGTAATATAAATTCTAACATGGTGATTCCAGGTCTTTTCCTGATTTAACACTAGAACACAAAGCTAGGGAGCCTGCTGCAGACATCATATAACTGTCTGTCTATCTGTCAGTTACTGGGGGGAAATGAAAGCACATAACTGAGATGAGGAGGTCCTATTCTGTAAATCTGCAAAATAAATGGCTAACTCCACTCCAGAGAAAAGTATGGGTTCAAGTTCTAGCTGGTGAGACTAACCCCATTCCCTACAAGGGCCATAACCCTGCACAGATGTTGCTACAGAGCACAGCCCTCCTAATAAAGTAACGGTTCCCTGGATAGGATTGGGGAACTCTGCTTTATTTGACAATTTCTATCCCCTTGAGGAAGAGCTCTGGTAGCGTAGTGCCTAAGGCACTTGACTGCTAACCAGAAGGCTGGCGGTTCAAACCCATCAGCCACTCCTCAGAAAGAAGGCTGGGCAATCTACTTCCATAGTGATACCACCTCGGAAACCAAAGGAAGGGTCACTACAAGTCAGGTCTGACTCACCAGCACATAACAGCAATCCCATCAAGGCAGCCAACCTGTATAACTGTGAAGAGATTTCTACGAGTGAATCTGCCTGGGACCTCATTTAACAGCCAGAAGAGCACACAGCCCAGCAAGTGACACCTTGAGCCTCCTGTCTTTCCATTGTTCCCCACCTTTACCTTCCATAGCCATTCTCCAAGCAGAAGAGCTTTATGCCAGCCCACCTCATTCCCCCACCCCATGCTCATCTACTCCTTCACACGGTTTAGAAGATGAAGCCTCAAGGAGAGCACCCCTTCACTTACTCACACACACACAGACACACACTTCTTTTCCCTTCTGCCTTTGCCTGTTGGTAATTTGGATGTAACCACTTGCTACCTCACTGGCTGGCACCAACTATCTCCTGATTGGCCTGTGTGGGGTTCCCTGTTTCTCACACATCCTTTGTAGAGTGAGGCAGGGCTTCGGCTATGGCAACTGGGATCAGCAAACCTCCAGCCACCTCCCTCTGGCTGCCACCTAACCAACAGTTGTAGGAAGAGAAGAGATTAGGGAACAGTAGAGACTAAGAGTAAAAGTTGAGGTAGAAATTATTATATGATTTGAAAAATAATTTGTATACAATTCATATAACTTGGTAAGAGTACAGAATATTTAAATAATAAAATGAAATATATTTTCAAAGTTTTATTTATTTATAGTATCCTAAAAAAACCAAACCAAATCTGTTGAGTCAATTCCTACTCATGGCAATCAATTGGTTGGTAACTGTTTTGAGTATTACCCCCTGCAAAGACTTCTGCAATTTCAAGCTGAAAAGGGCCATAGCCATCTCTAATGCAATGCTGTCATTTAAAAGAAGAGGAAAGAGAAGCCCAAAAAGAAGAGGAAAGAGAAGCCCAAAAAGGTTAAGTAAATTAACAAAGGTTATACAGCTGGTTAATGTTAGAGCTGTGGTTAGACCTATGTCATTTTCTTATTTCCAACCCTGAGATCTTAGAAGCAGTGCCCAGATATTAAAAACCAATCTATATTCCAAAAATCCCTCTGTTTCTTTGTTTCTGAAGTACATTACATGGAGTTGTCTTTTCTACAACCACGTTCTACAACATGTCCTCACTGAGCTAACATTAACATTAGCGCCCATCTCTAGCTCACACCAACTAGAGAGTTACGAGGGCTACCTGCAGCCTTGTTCTATTTTGGCGTGTGGCAAGAAGAGGAAGAGATACTCAAAGATAATGAGAACATAAACAGCTGTAGATAAACTACATATAATCCAGAATTCAGCTCATATGTAACTGACATTAAATGTGTTCATTTATACTAATATTGAGGACATGAACAAATTAATGAATACTTAGCTTAAACATCTGACCATAATATATTTAAAATAAAAATCAAAACCAAACTCACTGCTGTCGAGTCAGATCTGACTCCCCTCCTTGGGTTTCCAAGGCAGTATATCGCTATGGAAGTAGATTGCCCAACCTTCTTCACGAGGAATGGCTGGTGGATTTGAACCACCAGCTTTCTGGTTAGCAGTCAAATGCCTTAAGCTCTACATCACCAGAGCTCCCATATTTAAAATAGCTCAGTTTAAATAAACTGATGGTTTGTCTTAAAAAAGGAAAAGTAGAAAAACAGTACCTAAGCAATAAAGTACTAAATATTTATTTGTACTCAAATTTTGGTTCTATTATATATTTATGATAGAAAACATTTTATATATTTTTATATACTTTGCCTATAATATATTTTTTCATATTTGGAAGAACTTGATCTGTATCTAGAGAATAAATAACTATCATAGGTCATGGGTGTCTGTTTATTCCATCACTTTTTCAAGGTACTAAACTATTTTTTGGTGCCCTTAAAACAAATGGGAGACTTAATAGTAATAAAATTTATTTCATTCTTATAGGTAATAAAAGATATATAAACACAAGATCTGCAAATGTTTCTCACTTACCTGCTTTAAGGCCAAGTTGCCAATTATTAGGTTCCACTTTTCAATAGGTGAATCCATCTTCCCAATATTTACCTGTTAATTGAGCATATTTTCATATATCAGTGTATAATCTACATGTTATTTGCTCTGTTTAAACATCACATGAAGTCTTAAAGGCAAAGGTAATTCTTTAGTAAATCCAATGAGCTCACATAGTACTTTTTAAAACACCCTGCACTCATCACTACCACTCATGGATCTAACAATCAGTTTCTCTGAGATGTTTAGGGGGAACGTTTTTTTTTTTCCACTTATTTAACTAGCTCACAAGAACTAATGGACTAGTTGGTACTACTCATCTGTCCACTGGTGTTATTTTATAACTAACAAAATCAGGTATCATTCTAACATGCCAAGTTTTATGTACTGAGGAATAATATAAATAATCACATAATTTTAAGCTACTGCATTAATGCTACATCATGAAACTAATCTAATTTGACAAAAAATTGATACAAACAAATCATTCCTATGCACATAATTCATATTTGAGTCATGGCTCAAACTGGTTACACAGAGCCTAGGTCATCATGCTAACCCTTATTAACAACAACAACAAAAAAAATCATTCAGCTCACATATGAGTTTCAATCATTGATCTTACTATTAAAATGTATACATCTTTCTATTAAGTGGAAGAATACTCTCCTTGTTCTGTAAGCTAAATCATACTTCTCACCCCCTTAGGATTCAAAAATGTGTATCAAAATCTGCCAAGGGTTTCTAATGTAATCATTTGGAAGGCATTGAACACTTATTATTTAAAATATTATACTGAGCTGGGTTTTAATTATTCATCACACTTGATGACTTTCAAATATTAAAAAAAAAAAAACTATATGTGAATGGGTAAAGTGGAAAACATGTAAAGGTTGGCACAATGATTAAGGATTTGCCCACTAGCCAAAAGTTGGTGGCTCACAAGGGAAAGATATGGTGGTCTGCTCCCATAAAGATGATAGTCTAGGAAATCCTATGGGGCAGTTTGACTCTGTCACTATGAGTTGGAATCAACTCAACAAAACACAAAAGCCCAACAACATTTAAGGGACAGTTTTAACCATGGCTTCAGACTGGCTCTGGTAGCATAGTGGCTAAGGCACTTGACTGCTAACCAGAAGGCTGGCGGTTCAAATCCACCAGCCACTCCTCGGGAGAAAGATGGGGCAATCTACTTCCGTAGTGATACCGCCTCGGAAACCCAAGGAGAGGTCGCTATGAGTCGGGTCCAACTTGATGGCACATAACAACAACAATCAGACTGGCAGGATAAGTACTATCATCAGTATTTCTTCTCTTGGCCAATATGCAAAACATTCTATTCTGTAACCTCACTCTGGACTTTAGTCTCAAATATCTGGCAGATGCAAATATTAGGATTTCTCAGTGTTTCAGAATAATTTGTTCACACTGTCTTTATATGTGTATTTCTGTTCTAAGTCTGGGAATCTAAATTATTGAGAAAATCCAGTGTTTGAGTCTTAGAAACCTGAAATGTTCCTTAAGTGAGCAATAAAGTATGAGCAACATTTATTAGGTAAGCCTACCTCTGGTTTAGAGTTCAAAACACAGGTGTGAGAGAAACTAGTGTTGTTTTCCAATAACTTTTAGAAAGATGCCAATAGCTACGGGAAGCAATCTAACATCACTCCAGGAGAAAGTGTAAGATGTCAAGACTCCAGGATTGCATAGTGATCAACGTAGACATACATACATTTTGTTGTGTGCCTTCGAGCAACCCTATGTGACTGAGTCAAACTGCCCCATAGGGTTTCCTAGGTGGTACTCTTTATGGGAGCAGATCACCAGGTCTTTTCTTCTGTGGAGTGGCTAAGGGGGTCTGAACCACCAACCTTTTGGTTAACAGCCAAGAACTTAACTTTTGTACCATCAGGGCTTCTTACATATACATTTAGGGTCCAGGAAAAAATCAAGAGAGATGGGTGTGACAGCATAAATGAGTGGTACATATTTGGTATGTAACTATGCTAGATTGCTAACTTGGTATCATTACCATCAGTCCCTTCTCAGGCCTGGAACTAATATTCCTCAAAATCCCCTTCCCTGTATAGTTTCAGGGTATAGTCTGCCAGTGAAAACCTGTTAAATATCTGGAAGGGGGAAGTAAAGCAGAGGTCATTATTTCTGGAAGGCCCTGAAAGTCAGACATGGCATCCAGACCTCTGCACCACAAAGCATGGTTTTCCTCCCCTGCTCCACTACTTCAGGCTGTTTCTCTGATTCTCCCACCACAGATCTTTGCTTCCTCAACTTCTCTCACATTGGTGTAAGCCCAGAATCCTCTACTATTCTTTAATTACTTACTGCCACACGACATTTGGTGGCTCTGCTTTCCCAATCAGATTAACCCAGACTGATGGAGGAACCTGAGATTTTAAGTCAACTAATTCAATTCATCTGTTTCCTAAGTGAGGAAGATAAATAATAGCATGTTAAAACAATGATGTGAAATAAATAAAAAAAATAAACTCACATATATAATAACAATTCCCAAAGCAAAGGTTTTTAGAAATAAGAATTCAAAAAGAAAAAGAAGAAAAATGTTGACCCAAGTTTACCTAGTTACAAAACACAGGTAATGATATGAGCAAGCACGGAGATGAGGGACACAGAAAAATAACCTTCCTTGATTCCTTATAAAACTGTACCTAGAATGGGGCTGACCACCCTATTGTCAAGTGGCCTAGGGTTTTTTCAGAAGTAGAGAGGGAAAAGCAAGAATGTTCTGTCTAAAGCTTTGCTAAGCCAACTACGTTATTGTAATATTTGATCTGACGCTCTTCAGTTGCAGAAAACCCAAGAGCTTGGAAGGTAATAAAAGACGGCAGTGCGTGATTTGAGGAAGTCCTGCTATGTAACAAAGAGTTATTTAAACACTTAAGTACATTTTAAAGTACTAGAAAAACAGGTAAACGCTTTTGCAGAGGCACTAGGTAGTTTTTTTGAAAAAGGAGAATGCAGATGGCTAGAGACTGAAGATGTATGTTTACCAACACAGTGGTTTTAAAATTTTTTTAATCTGAATGCTTTTAGGTAGAGTCTCTTGCTTTTATAATTCCTACCTCCCTCCTCTTCACAAAGGTATGTTACTTATCTGGCCCCTAAGGCATTTGAGGGGGCTCTGTTGGCATAGTGCCTAAGACATTTGACTGCTAACCAGAAGCCTGGGGGTTCAAACCCACCAGCCACTCCTCAGAAGGAAGGCAATATACTCCCATAGTGATACTGCCTCGGAAACCCAAGGAGGGGTCACTATGGGTAAGATCTAACTCAACCGCAGTGAGTTTGGTTTGTTTTTTTAAGGCATTTGAGATAGGACTTAATATTTATTGGAGCTAAAGGTCAAGTTCGACTCCACGGCACATAACAACAACAACAAAGATAATAGTGAGTTAGGATGACCTTGAAATTATAGATTTGAAAGTGTAACTACTACATTTGATAGTAGGAAAAACAGGCCATGAGCTTAATACGTAAACAGATACTTGGAATAAGGATGGCAAAAGGCTCCATTAAAGTATTAATCTTAAAAAATATATATATCAAGTATTAAATATGTGCCTCAAAAAATAAGTATATAAAAAATAAACTATATACCAATATTCACTGCAGCACTATTCTTAAGAGTCAAAAGATAAAAACAACCTAAATGTCCATTAACAGATGAATGGCCATACAAAATGTGATACATACATACAATGGAATACACCTAATCCTCACTTACTATCTCATTAGCCAACATTTCACATTTATAATAACAGCGAAAAAAAATCTACACTCCAACTATTTTGTACACTAACAATGTACATCTGGTAGAAATGAATGCCAAGACGCAAGGTGACAGTAATGCTGGCTATGAAGGTTAAAATTTTGTGTTATGATTCTCAGTGGTTTGGCAGTTACATAATGATATAATATGGCAGTTCTAAATGATATAGTTATCCTCCATTTTCCGATCTGATGTGGTCGTCCTCCACTTTTACGTTAATGCTAATTTTCACATAACGACCTTGTCTTTGGAACTTAATCATGTCAATAAGTGATGAGTGGGTATATTACTCTGCCATGAAGAGAAATGAAGTCCTCATCCATGTGACCACTTAGATAAACCTTGAAAACATTAATGCTGAGTGAAATAAATCAGTCACAAAAGCACAAATACTGTATGATACCATTTATAGGAAATAAGCAAATGTATAGAGACTAAACAGGCAGGGATGGCTGGGAAGCAGCTGAAGCCAGCTTTTGGAGGGCCGGAACAGGTAGGGCAGGCCAGGAAGTAGGAGTAAAGCAGTTTGGAACACCTAAGGGAGATGAACTTGTCTGTCAGTCTGTCATTCTGTGGTGGCTTGTGTGTTGCTTTGAGGCTGGAGTCTATGCCACCGGTGCTTCAGATGCCAACAGGGTTATCCATGGTGGACAGGTTTCAGCAGAGCTTCCAGACTAAGATAGACTCAGAAGAAGGAAGAGGCCATCCACTTCGCAAAGAATTGGCCAGTGAAAACTTACGAAAAGCAGTGAAACCCTATCTGACATATTACTGAAAAACTTTATGAATAGCCCTGAAATATAATCTGATATAGTGCCAGATAATGAGCCCCTCAGGTCAGAAGGCACTCAAAATATGACTAGGAAAGAGGTGCCTCCTCAGAAGAGAGCCTTAAGGATATGGATAGAGTAAAGCTTTTGGGATCTCTGTTTGCTGATGTGGCACAACTCAAAATGAGAAGAAACAGCTACAAACATCTATTAATAATTGGAACATACAATGTACGAAGTATGAATCTAGGAAAACTAGAAGTTGTCAAAAATGAAATGGAACTCATAAAAATTGATATCCTAGGCATTAGCGAGCTGAAATGTACTGGTTTGGGCCATTTTGAATCAGACAACCATATGATCTAGTACACCAGGAATGACAAATTGAAGAGGAATGGCATGGCATTCAACATCACAAAGAACGTTTCAAGATCTATCCTGAAGTGCAATGCTGTCAGTGATAGGATAATAACCATACACCTATAAGGGAGGCCACTTAATTCTACTATTATTCTAATTTATGCACCAACCACCAAAGCCAAAGATGAGGAAATTGAAGATTTTTACCAACTTCTGCAGTCTGAAATTGACTGAACATGCAATCAAAATGTGTTAATTATGACTGGTGATTGGAATATCATTGCAAATACCTTTTCAACAACACAAACGGTGGCTATATACATGGACTTCACCAGACAGAGTACCCAGGAATCAAACTGAACACAACTGTGGCAAGAGGCGATGGAGAAGCTCAATATCTTCAGCCAAAACAAGGCCAGGAGCTGATTGTGGAACAGACCATCAAGTGCTCGTATGTGAATTCAAGTTGAAGCTCGACACAATTAAAAGAAGCCCACAAGAGCCAAAATATGACCTTGATTATATCCCTACTGAATTTAGAGACCATCATCTAAAGAACACATTCGATGCACTGAACACCAATGAATGAAAACCAGAAGAATTATAGGATGATATCAAGAACATCAACCAAGAAGAAAGAAAAAGGTCATTAAAGAGACAGGAAAGGAAGAAAAGACCAAAATGGATGTCAGAAGAGACTCTGAAACTTACCCTTGAACAGAGAGTAGCTAAAGCAAATGGAAGATTCAACAGGATAAAAGAGCAGAACAGAGGATTTCAAAGAACAGCTCAAGAAGACAAAGTCAATTATCATAATGAAATATGCAAAAACAGGGAGTTAGAGAACCAAAAGGGAAGAACACACTCAGCATTTCTCAAGCTGAAAGAACTGAAGAAAAAATTCAAGCCTTGAGTTGCAATACTGAAAGATCCTATGGGCAATATATTGAATGACGCAGGACATCAAAAGAAGAAAGGAAGGAATATACAGAGTTACTATACCAAAAAGGATTGATGTTCATCCATTTCAGGAGGTGGCATATGATCAAGAACCAGTGATCTTGAAGGAAGAAGTCAGCTGCACTGAAGGAATTGGTGAAACACAAGGCTCCGGGAATTGAGGGAATACCCATTGAAATGTTTCAACAAATGGATGCCGCGCTGGAGGCACTCACTTGGCTATGCCAAGAGATTTGGAAGACCTGGCCAACTGATTGGAAGAGATCTATAATTGTACCCATTCCAAAGAAAGGTGATCCCACAGAATGTAAAAATTATTGAACAATATCACTGATATAACACATAAGTAAAATCTCACTGAAGATAATCCAAAAACAGTTGCAGCATTGTGGTAAACTGTGGTCAATGACATGAGACAAAGTATATGTGAACTGCTGTACGCAGAGTGAATTTGCTCTGTAAATCTTCACCCAAATCACAATAAAATAAAAAAACAGTTGCAGCAGTACACTGACAGAGAACTTCCAGAGGTGCAAGCTGGATTCAGAAGGGGACATGGAACGAGGGATATCACAGCTGATGTCAGATGGATCTTGGCTCAAAGAGAAGAATACCAGAAAGATGCTTACTTGTGTTTTATTGATAATGCAAAGGCATTTGATTATGTGGATCATAACAAATTGTGGATAACATTGAGAAGAACAGGAATTCCAGAACACTTGATTGTACTCATGAGGAACCTGTACATAGATCAGGAGGCTGTCATTTGAACATAACAAGGGGATACTGCATTGTTTAAAATAAGGAAGGGAGTGTGGTCAAGGTTGTATTCTTTCATCATACTTATTCAATCTATATACTGAGCAAATAATCCAAGAAGCTGGACTATATGAAGAAGAACGTGGCATCAGGATTGGAGGAAGACTCATTAACAACCTGCAATACACAGATGACACAATTTTGTTGCTGAAAGTGAGGATGACTTGAAGCACTTACCGGTGAAGATTAAAGACTACAGTCTGCAATATGTATTACACCTCAATATAAAGAAAACAAAAATCCTCACAACTGCACTAATAAGCAGCATCACGACAGATGGAAAAAAGACTAAAGTTGTCAAAGACTTCATATTACTGGGTTCTACAATCAATGCCAATGGAAGCAGCAGTCAAGACATCAAAAGACATACTACACTGGGCAAATCTGTTGCAAAAGACCTCTATCAAGCACTGAAGAGCAAAAATATCTCCTTGAAGTCTAAGATACGCCTACCCAAGCCAGGGTATTTTCAAGGACCTCATATGCATGTGAAAGCTGGACAATGAGTAAGGAATACCGAAGAAGAGTTGATGCTTTTGAATTGTGGTGTTGGCAAAGAATGCTGAAAGTACCATGCAGTGCTCAAAGAACTTACAAATCTGTTCTAGAAGAAGTGCAGCTGGAATGCTCCTTGGAAGCAAAAATGAGAATGGCCAGACTTCGTTTCACCTATTTTGATCATGATCAGAAGGGACCATTCTCTGGAGAAGGATGTCATGCTTGGTAAAGTGAAAGGTCAACAAAGGTGAGGAAGACCCCTAACAAGATGGACTGACATGGTGGCTGCAGCAATGGGCTCACTCAGGAACAGTAGGGATTTTGAGGCTGGCACTGAACCGGGCAGTATTTCATTCTGTTGTACATAAGGTGGCTATGAGTCAGAGACAACTCAATGCCACATAACCAAAAAAAAAAAAAGAAAGAAAGAGCCCAAAGCATATTAGTGGTTATCAAAGACTGGAGGGAGGAGGAAAAGTGTAGTCTCAGCTTACAGGCACTAAATTTCTGTTACCAGTACAATGAAATAATTTGGAAATGGATAGTGATGATGGTTGCACAACATGATAAACATAACCAATATAAGTGCATTAATACATGTAAAAAATGTTGAACTGGCAAATATTTTGTTATATATATTTTACCACAATAAAACAAATGAGTTAATCAACCAACCAACCAACCAGAAAGTTAACCACTGTTATCTCTGTGTGGTGGGTTTATGGACAGTTTATATTTTTTTCTTTTTCTTTAATGAATTCTTCAGATTTTCATCATTGAACATATAGTACTGCTATAATCTGAAATTTAATTGATGAATTTTTAAAATGGGCAATTAGGAAGAGAAATAACCTCAGCTTTGTCTAAATATAGATTCTACATGTAAAAGACTTTGGAACTCAGACAATATTTAGATGAAAACCATAATATAAACTAAACCAAACCAAACCAAATTCATTGCCATTGAGTCGATTCTGACTCGTACTCATAGCAACCCCCACTGGGTTTCCAAGGCTGTAAATCTTTATGGAAGCAGACTGCTTCATCTTTCTTACACAGAGAAACTGGTGGGTTCAAACCACTGACCTTTGGGTTAGCAACTAAATGCCTTAACCACTACACCACAAGAGCTCCTTAATATAAACTAACATCACTTTAAAAATATGAGGAGAGGGGACTTCTGGTAAGATGGTGAAATAGGCAGAAAAGTGACACAGACCTTCTTGGGCAAAGAAAAGAAAAAACAATTGACAGAGATACAGAAGATAATCCTGGAGCCCTGAGTTTGAAAGGAAGTATACAGAAGTAGATTAGTCACCAACTAGTAGAAAAACCTGAACAAAAACAGTGGGTACAGAGATAGTTGGATCAGTGAACTGTCAGCTACTTTGATGGGACCAACAGCCTGAATATTTCCAAGTGGTGTTGGGACCTGAGAATTGACCTAAAGATCAGCCTTGGTTGACAAGGGCTTCAGGGACAACCGCGCCGGTGGCCCATAACTTGGAAAGGAAACAGCAAGGAGATAACCTGAACTATGGACTGTTGGCTGTCCAAAGGGTACAGCCATTTTGAATGTTTACAAGCAGTGGCCATTTTGGATATTTAAAGTGATCGAGGGCACAGCCATTTTGAATGTTTACAAGCAGTGGCCATTTTGGATATTTAAAGTGATCGAGGGCACAGCCATTTTGAATGTTTACAAGCAGTGGCCATTTTGGATATTTAAAGTGATCGAGGGCACAGCCATTTTGAATGTTTACAAGCAGTGGCCATTTTGGATTTCAAAGTGACAGCATTCTCTTCAGATTCCAGGGACCTAAGAATAGGCTCCATTTGCCAAGGTTGCCAGGGACATACAGGAAACTGACAAAAGAAAGGAGACAGGTGGTGAGTGTAGAAGTGCTGTCAACTAGCGAATAGAGGAGCACAGCACAGTACCCTGCTTACATAGATAACATACAAACAAAACAAAGAAAACAAAAATCATGGGTAAGTCACTCCAACATACAATCACCATTTAAATATAAACATGAAAATGTCACAATGTCTTGGAGACAACAGAACATCACAGTCCACACAAAGAAGCAAGACAAAGTAGGAGAAACAAGGGACCAGGATACAGACCCAAAACACATCCCTGAGGAAGACAAAGCATTCGAACTCCCTGACAAAGAATTCAAAAGAATTACATTTAGGTACCTTCAATGGATTGAGAGACCGATCAAGGAAAACACTGAAAAAATTGAGGAAAACACAGAGAAAACCCTAGAACAATTTTGAAAGACAATACAAGAAGAAAATGACTAAATAAATGAAAAATCAGAAATGATACAAAATCTACAGACAGAAATCCAGAAGATTAATACTAAATTTTCTGAAATAGGTAACACATTGAATGGGCAGAGGAGTTTAACTGAATCAATGGAAGACAGAATCAGTGAGACTGAAGGCAAATACCTCAATATTTCTGAACAAAAACAGTGGGTATGGAGACAGTCAGATCAGTGAACTGTCAGCTACTCTGATGAGACCAACAGCCTGTATATTTCCAAGTGGTGTTGGGACCTGAGAATTGACCTAAAGATCAGCCCTGGTTGCCAACGGCTGCAGGGACAACTGCTCTAGTGGCCCATAACTTGAAAGGGAAAGAGCAAGGAGGGAGACAACTTGAACTGTGGACTTTTGGCTGTCCAAAGGGCGCAGCCATTTTGACTGTTTACAAGCAGTGGCCATTTTGGATATTAAATACTTCTTTGGAAAGGAATCAATCAGAAAAAAAGATAAAAACAAAATGAAGAAAGCCTAAAGTTCACGTGGGATATCATCAAAAGGAATAACCTACATGTAATCAGAATTCCAGAACAGGAAGAGACAAATAAAACCACAGAAAAAAATATCAAAGATTTGTGGGAAGAGAATTTTCCTGGTATGATGAAAGATGAGAATATATCCATTCAAGAAGTGCAATGAACCCTAAACAGGATAGACCCCAAAAGAAAGTTACCAAGACATATCATCATCAAACTCACCAAAACCAAAGACAAAGAATCCTGAAAGCAGCACAGGAAAAACAAAAAGTTACCTATAAGAAGCCATCAATAAGACTAAGCTCAGATTTCTCGGCAGAAACCATGAAGGTGAGAAGACAAGGGTTGGTATGTATAAAATCCTGAAAGAGAAAAATTTCCAACCAAGTATTATAACAAGCAAAACTGTCCTTCAAATATAATGGTGAAATTAGGACATTTTCAGATAAACAGAAATTAAGGGAATTTGTTAAAACCAGACCAACGTTACAAGAGACGCTAAAGGGAGCCCTTTGGACAGAGAACCAGTAAACAATAACTGACCATTAACACACATGATGACATAACCCAGAAACCAACCCAGTTATAGAAGTAGCCAAAGTAAATAAGCCTACATGATAGCGAACAGGGAACCAGAGACATCAACTGACAAAAAAAATAAGGACAACTGCAAACCAAAAAGGGGGAAAAAACTGTGTAGTTACAGAACTAAATAGTAGGGAAGTCAAGACAACTACAAGATAGAATAGACTGTTCTAAACTTGGGAAGAAAATTATAAATCACAGGGTAACCTCAAAGAGAAATAATAAACCTTCACATCAAAATGAAAAAGAGGACCAGCACAAATATTTAGCAAATACTGAAACAATAGCAACAAAGGAAATGATAACACGATTCATAAACAAAATGAGCTCAGCACAGGAAATTATACGGAACAAAGAAATCAACACCACATAACAAAACGACAGCAAGAAATTCATATCAATACTTACATATCTGACAAATGACATATCTCTAAAATGTACAGAAAACTCCAACACCTCAACAACAAAAAGATTAACAATCCAATTAAAAAATGGGCAAAAGACACTTCACCAAAGAGGATATTCAGGCGGCCAGCAAATACATGAAGAGAGGGTCATGATCACTGGCCATCAGAGAGATGCAAATCAAAACAATGAGATACCGTATCACCCCAGTACTAATGACAAAGTTCAACAAGACAGAAAATAACAAATGTTGTCAAGGATGTGGAGAGATTAGGACTCTCATACACTACTGGTGAGACTGTCAAATGATACAACCACAGTGGAAAACAGTATGGCGATTCCTTAAAAAAATGGAATTAGAAATACCATTTGACCCAGCAATCCCATTGTTGTTGTTGCTGTTGTGCGCCATCAAGTCGGACCCGACTCATAGTGACCCCTCCTCGGGTTTCCGAGGTGGTATCACTACAGCAGTAGATAGCCCAACCTTCCCATGACTAGATATATATCCTAAAGAAGTGAGAGCCAGGACAAGAACAGATACATGCACACCATGTTCACTGTTTACAATAGCAAAAAGATGGAAACAATCTAGGTGCCCATCAACAGAAGAATGGATAACCAAACTACGGTACATACACACAATGGAATACTATGCAATACGAAAGAATAATATAGAATCTGCAAAACACCACATAACATGGATGAAGTTGGAGACCATTATGCTGAGTGAAATAAGTCAATCATAGAAGTACAAATATAGTATTAGTTCATTATTGTAAAAAGTCAAGGAAAGGTTTACGTATGGAAGGAAAGTTTCTTTGTTGGTTACCAACGGTGGCAGGGGGAACATTGCCCCCCCCAAAAAAAAGCATTAACCCATGTCACTTTAGCTTTGTGTATTTCCCTGTACATACATTATATTTCATTTATGCATTTTTTTAAAAAAATATATGAGGAAATAGAAGCTGTCTAAAGTGGGCCTTGTACACAGTGAGATACTAAACATTTGGGGGGCTATAATAAGAATGAGCAGGTATAAGTGAGGAAAGTAAAAACTTAACCCTTCTCAGATCCAGAGAGAATTAAATGACTACTCCTGGTCATTAATTTCATCTGATCCATGAGCCAATTCAGTCTGTTCCATCTTAAAATTAGTTCTAGAATCCAACTACCTCTCATTACATTGGTGACTACCTCCCTGATCCAAGCCAACATCATCTCTGCTACTGCTGTTGTTATTTGCCATTGAGTCGGACCCAACTCATAGTGACCCCTCCTTGGGTTTCTGAGGCAGTATCACTACAGAAGTAGATTGCCCAACCTTCCTTCCAAGGAGTGGCTGGTGGGTTTGAACAGCCAGCCTTCTGGTTAGCACTCAAATGCCTTAGGCACTACTCTACCAGAGCTCCTGACATCATATCTAGACTATATTACATCAAAAGACCCTCAACTGGTCTTCTTGCTTCAGACCTTGGCCCCCTCTGTCCCTGACTCAGCACAATAGTCTAAGTAATCTGTTCAAAATATCCATCAGATCACATCATTCCTCTGTTTGTAACCTTCCAATGGCTTCCCCTCTCACAATATAATAGCCAAAGTCCTTACAATAGCCACAAGGTCCTCTAAGACCTGGCCTCTGGCTAGTTCTCTCACATCATCTCCTGAGATTCCCACCCTTTCACTGTTCCAGGCCTACTGGCTGGCCTCTATATAACCTTAATCTAACACAGTGACTCTCAAACTTTATGCGTATTAGTCATCTGGGGAGCCTATTAAAATACAGATTGCTGACCCATACTCTCAGTTTCTGTTGCAGTAGCTCTGGAGTGGGGCTGAGAATGGGTATTCTAAGTTCCCAGGTGAGGGTGATGTTGCTGGTCAGGAGACCACACTTTGAGAACCACTGACTTAATACATCAAGAGAGTCCTGCCTCTGGGTCTTTGCATTGCTTAGACCACTCTTCACTCAGCTCAGAACTTCTCATTGGCTCTGTTGTTCCCCACTCTTAAATATGAACAGACAACTAAATATAAACACAGGTGAAGAAAACACCTAATTCAAAATACAAACACTGTAACAAAAAGCAACCAAAAATATTAAATTTACCTTTATTCAGGTTTAATAGTAAATTCTCATCAAATTAAACAAAGAATTACATTTACAGAATATTCTTATTAAGCAGATTTCCTTTATTATGGTCAACTTCAACATGAATAAGCAAAACCCAAATCCGTTGCTGTCAAGTAAATTCCTACTCATGTTGTTGTTGTTACATGCCATTGAGTCAGATCCAACTCATAGCGACTCCTCCTTAGGTTTCCAAAGCGGTATCACTACGGAAGTAGATTCCCCAACCTTCCTTCCAACTCCTACTCATAGGGACCCTATAGAACAGAGTAGAACAGTCCCATAGCTTTCCAAGGCTATAATCTTTACAGAAGTGAACTTTTTTATTTTTCTCCTGTGTACTGGCTGGTCGTTTAGAACTATCAGTCTTTCAGTTAGCACCCAAGTGCTTAACCATTGAGCTACCAGGACTCCTTCTCAAAATTGATAGGCACATTTAATCTATTATTTGAATCCAAAGAAATGCTGGATTATTGCTAAAGCATGTTGCTATTAAAAATATTTTCTTTGAGGTAAGTGAGCCAAAATTTTAGTTTTCTGGCAAAGTTACTAAATTGCTTAAATGTTTGTATGCTTAACAAATATAAGAACAAAGTTCACTTTCCAACAAAATGAAACTAAAGCCACATTTTAACTCCCATTAAATAACGTTCCTTTCCCTCAAATGTTGCTGCTTTTGTTTTTCAAGACCTCTTCTCTATTCTCTCCTGCCCAAAAGTCTTTCCAGCTGTGTTCTACCCAGGTAATCTGTCGGTTCTGATAACATAATGCAATGTAGACCACAGGAAAAAGACAGCAACTGGAAAAAACTCAGTAAAACATACATTATACCACCACCTGTCTATCAGTTTGATACACTCCAGTGGCTGGAATGTTGCTTTGATGCTGGATGTTATGCCACTGGTGCTTCAAATACCAGCAGGGTCTTCCATGGTAGACAGGTTTCAGTGAAGTTTCCAGACTCACAGACTAGGAAGAAAGGTCTGGAGATCTACTTCTGAAAATCAGTCAGTGAAAAACTGATGAATCAAAACAGAACACTGTCTTATTATACTGCTCTGGACACACCATCATGAGGGATCAATCAATCACAGGAGGAGGATATCATGTTTGGTGAAGTAGAGGGTCAATGCAGGCTTGGGAGACCCTCAGTGAGATGGACTAGCACAACAGCCACAATGATGGACTCCAACACACTGGCAATTGTGAGGATGGCAAAGGACCAGGTAATGTGTCATTTGTTGTACATACAGTCATCCTGAGTCAGAGCTGACTCGAAAGCAGCTAACAACAATATACATTATGATATACCTAGCCATACATAAATATAGTTCCAGGTACATAAGGACAGATCTACACCAAAATGTTTATAGTAGTGACCTCTAGATGGAGAACTGGAGGTAGTTTAAATTTTTTTTCTTTATACTTTTTACCATTTTTAGTTTTTGTTGTAAGCACATGTTAATTTTATATCACAAAAAATTTAAAAACCCCATCAACCTACTATGCAACCATGAAAAATCTCAGTATTTGACTTACCTCATGTCTTAAAGTTGATGATAACTGCCAGAAAGATCTGACATAAAAAGAGGCAAAGTACAATACTACTTCTCATGATAAAGAAGAACATATAAATCAGAGATCAGAAGATCTAATCTGATTTTTAGGTTATAACAGACAGAACTACTTAAGCATAGCTCTGAGTGACCCAGAAACTTAGCAATGGACTGAGAAAAAAACACGTTTTTTCCTAGTAAAGTTCACCTTACTAGAAACACCACAAGTAATATATATATACTTTGAAGTAGGAAAAAACTTACGGCAGTGGATAATCTGGATGCCAAAGTCATTTCCAAGTTCCCTTTGAGACCAAGAAGTGCAGGAACTAAAATGAAGACTTCTGTTACTTTTTTGAATACCTCCCAGTGCTGTAAGGAAAGAAAAAAAAAAGTCTGACACAGCTTAAAAACACAGTAGAACACACATTTCTAAAATCCTCAGCCTGCTCTCTCACTCTGCATCTACATCTTGAATGACTTAAAAAAAAAAAAAAAAAAAAAATCACTGCCATTGTCAAGTCAATTTCGACTCATAGCAGCCCCTCCTTGGGTTTCTGAGGCGGTATCACTACGGAAGTAGACTGCCCAAGCTTCCTTCACCTTCCTTCCGAAGAGTGGCTGGTTAGCAGCCTTCTGGTTAGCAGTCAAATGCCTTAGGTACTACACCACCAAAGCTCCCCCTCGAGTAACTAAAAAAAGCAAAACAAACTCACTGCCATGGAGTCAGATCCAACTCATAGTGACTCCTCTTTGGGTTTCTGAGTCAGTATCATTATGGAAATAGATTGCCCAACCTTCCTTCCGAGGAGTGGCTGATGGGTTTGAACCACCAGCCTTCTGATTAGCAGTCAAAGGCACTACACCAACAGCACTCCTCTTGAATGACTACAGGTCAGTGAACATCTTGCATATCCCATTCTCCTGGGCTTTGAAGCTTTGAGTTACTTTAGAAGACTCGGCTAGAGCTGGGAGCGAGAGCTGATACAGTCATTACACCCCATTCTACATCTAGCTTGCTACACAACCGTTTCTTAAATTTTACTTCACCCCTTTATGATGGAAAGAGGAGTAGTGGTTAAAGAGCACAGACCCTGGAACAAAATAACCTGGATGTGAATCCTGGTTCTAGCACTGTAACAACCCCACAGGAAAATTACAGTGTAAGTTAATAAATGAGGAAATAAAGAAAAGAGATGTTAAGTAATTTTCTCAAAGGTCAAAAGATAGGACCTAGAGTTGACCTCATGAGTTCTTTGCAGTCCCATGTTCTGGTCCCCAGTCTAGGTAAGAGCACAGAATCATAAAAATAGCACTAAATTGGAAACTAAAATATTTGGGATTTTACGCATGGATCTGCTAACCTGTGTGATCCCAAATGAGTCACATATCTCTCTGATCTCAGTTTCCTCTCCCATGAAAAGAGGATAATATCTGCCCTCAGGGAATACCATGATAATGAAAATAGCAGATATTAAAGTGTTTTCTACACTGACAAGATCACACACATGTGAAGTGGTATTTTACGAATGTTGTTTAGAAGTGGCTGTCCCATTAGAAGGAGCTCTGGTGGCACAGTGCTTAAGGCATTTGACTCCTAAGCAGAAGGTTGGCAGTTCAGACCTACCATCTGCTCCTACCATCTGGAAGGAAGATGGGGCAATCTCCTTCTGTAAAGATTTACCACCTTGGAAACCCAACAGGGGTTGCTATGAGTCATAACTGACTCAATGGCAGTGGGTTTGGGTTTTCTTTTTTTTGGTCCCATTAAGAGATTTTTATGGACTAAGCATATTAACTTTATACCAAAAAGGAAAGAGAAACACAAGTACAACTTAAATCTATCAGATAATGGAATATTCAATTTTCCCCCAAGTTTTCTTAGAGGCTGTTTCAAATAATGTAACTAGGGCCTAAAGAGAATGTTTTAGACAAAACTTGTTGCCATTGAGTCAATTCTGACTCACAGCAATCCTACAGGACAGGGTAGAGCTGCCCCATATGGTTTCCAAGGCTGTAATCTTTACAGAAGCAGACTGCCACATCTTTCTCCAACAGAGTGAATGGTGGGTTTAAACCTCCAACCTTTTTGTTGATGCTAGAGCACTTTAGCCACTGTGTCACCAGGGCTCCTTAAACTGAATGAGGTTCCACCAACAGTTGAACTCGGATCTATAGTCAAAGTCCAGAGTGCTAACAATTATACCATGGGACCTTGTCTAACCCAAGAAGCTAGACTACATGAAGAACACACAGCATCAGGACTGGATGAAGATTCATAAAAACATGCAATATGTCAATGATATATAACCTTGCTTGCTGAAAGTAAAGAGGACTTGAAGCATTTACTGAGAAACATCAAAGATTTACAGGCATCAGTACAGATTAACTCTAAACTAAAGAAAATAAAAATCTTCACAACTGGATTAATAAATAACATAATGACAAACAGAGAAAAGGCTGAAGATCTCAAGGATTTCATTTTACTTGGATCCACAATGAACAGTCATGGTAGCAGCAGTCAAGAAATAAAATGATGCTCAGGGGGTAGGAATGCATAGGAAAGAAGGGCACATAGGAGAGGTAACTACAGGGAGGAAGTGGGAAGAGAGCTGTTACACTCTACGGACTGCAGTCAATGTCATGAAACAAAATGTATATTAATTGCTATATGGAAAATAAACTTGCTCTGTAAACTTTCACCTAAATCACAATAAAAATTTAAAAAGAAAACAAATTAAATAATGTATTGCATTGGACAAATCTGCTGCAAAATAACTCTTTAAACAAAAACATATTAGGGAAAAAGTGGGAAGACTGCTATTACATCATGGGGATTGAAATCAAAGTCACAAAACAAAATGTGTATGAATTGTTGAATGAAAAACCAATTTGCTCTGTAAACTTTCATCCAAATCATAACAAATAAAGTATTAAAAAGCAAAGATGCCACTTTGAGGACTAAGTTGTGCCTGACTCAAGCCATGTTATTTTCATTTTGTATGCAAGGAGCACTGCTGGCACAGAGGTTAAGCACCTGGCTGCTAACAGAAAGGTCAGTAGTTTGAACCTACCAGCCACTCCATAGGAGAGAGATGTGATGGTCTGCTTCCATAAAGATTTATAGCCCTGGAAACCCTGTGGGGCAGTTCCACTCTGTCCTACTGGGTCACTATGAATAGGAATCAACACATCAGCAGTAGCCTCATACTCACATGAAAGCTGGACAATGAATAAGGAAGATAGAAGAAGAATTGATACCTTTGGATTATGGTGTTGACAAAGAATACTGATTATACCATGGACTACTAAAAGAACAGACAAATTTGTCTTAGAAGAAGTACAGTCTCTTGGAAAAAGTATAGCCAGAATGTTCCTTAGGAGTGAGGATGGTGAGACTTCATCTCATGTACTTGGACATGTTATCAGGAGGACCAGGCCCTGGAGAAGGACATCACACTTGGTGAGTGGAGGGTCAGTGAAAAAGGGGAAGACTCTTAGGGAGATGGTTTGACATACTGGCTGCAATGATGGGTTCAAGCGTGGCGGCAGTTGTGAGCATGGTACAAGACCAGGCAGTGCTTCATTCTGTTGTGCATAGGGTTGTTAGGAGTTGAAACTGACTTGACGGCACCTAATAACAACAACATTCATTGAATGACTGCTATGTGCCAAGGCACTGCCATTTAGGTTTGTTCATTGAATTTTCACAGAAAACCTATCAGTATTAATTTTACCAGATCAGAAATAATTCAGGAATACATCTTAACTAGGGAGCTCTGGTAGCATAGTGCCTAAGGCATTTAACCACTAACCAGAAGGCTGGCAGTTCAAACCCACCAGCCACTCCTCAGGAAGGTTGGGCAATCTACTTCCACAGTGATACCACCTCGGAAACCCAAGGAGGGGTCGCTATGAGTCAGGTCTGACTCGACGGCACATAACAACAAGAACAACAACAACCTATATAATTTTATTTTAGAAACACAAGAATAATAAAGAAATATCTCTATCAGCCACATGCCCTCATACTTGTATCTGTTAGGTAGTATTCCTTGGGTTCCTACTACTGTTTCCAAGTTTAATTCAATTGAAAATCTCTTGTGAGAATTATTATGAAATTCCTAATACCTTATCATATTGATATGATAAGATCATTGATCACTGATGTGGTAATAATAAGTGCTAATGTTATTGTTTGCCTACCTCATGCCAAACAAAGTCTACACTCTTTTCTCTACACCTGCAGAAGTGTACTTGCAGAGGTTCCCAAATACAAATGTTTACACTTTAATAACTTAGTAGCCATTTGAAGAAATACAAATAAATTGAGGGAAAAAATTTATGTCATTCTTATAGAAGCACAATTATTAACTAATGGGATGTGTGCACCTGTTGAGCAATGCAAAATTTCTCAAATCTTGGAGTTACAAATAGCTACCGTCATTTCCTGTTCCATATTGATTTCTGGGAGATTTGCTTTTCTTCACAACAACCACTGAAAACAGCTTTGCAAAAGTATGTTGCTAAAAAGAGACTCAAGGAGTTTCGGTAAGATGTTGGAATAGGCAGAAAGACGGCATAGACCCTCTTCAACAAAGAAAAGGGCAACCAATTAACACAGATACAGAAGATAATCCTGGATCCATGAGTCTTGAAGGGAAGCATACCAAAGTGGACCAAACTCCAACTAGAAGAATTTGCATGAAAACACCAAGAAAAGGAGACGAACAGAGCTGCGGTCTGGCAGCGATCCTAATGGCACAGACAGACTGGATACACGGAGTGCTTGTTGTTGTTGTTGTTGTTGTTATGTGCCGTCAAGCCGGCAAAGACTCACAGTGACCCCTCCTGAGGGGTGGTAAGACCTAAGAATTACCCTAAAAATCAGCCCTGATAGAAAGGGACTGCATGGAGGACTGCTCTAGTGGCTGGAGAACAAAAGGCGAAGCAGAGAAGAGGAAAGCGGGCTGAACTGTGGACTTTTGTCTGTCCAAAGGTTGCAGCTATTTTGAATGTTTACAAGCGGCTTGACCATTTTGGATATTTAAAGCGACAGAATTCTCCCAGATTCCAGGGACTTAAGAAAAGGCTCGACTTGGCAGTAAACCCAAGGACATTTCCGATGCAGACAACTGGGAAGGTGCGACATTCCCCTTGTTATTCTTATAACCAACACCCTCTTGGTGAACAGAGGTGCGGCCATCCCTCACTCCCACCCACTTTCTGGGCCAGTAGGAATTCCATCCGATTCTGCGTGCATGGACGGAGCCTGGGTATCCTGCCCTGACTTGCCCCAATTTTTTGGTTGGTTTTTTCTTTTTCTGTTTTAGAATTACTATTATTACTACTTTTGCCTTTTTACTATTATTCTTCATTCTTCACCTTCCAGGTTCTAGTTTTCAGCTTTTTCTCTTCCCTATTCCTGGTTGCAATTTTTTTTTTCTTTCTCGTGGTTAACACCGTTCCTCGTTTGTGTGTGTGTGTGTGTGTTTTGCACATTTTTTTCTTCATCATTCTCCTTCTCTACCTTTTTTCTTATTGCCCTCTCCCCATATATTGCAGGTTTTTTCTTGCATTTTTCTTCTTTTTCTCTTTTTTCTTTTTTTGGTACTGTCCCTCTGTGATTACATGGTGTACTTTTTGTCCATTTGCTTTTACTTTTTTGATGGTTATTCAATAGCTATTTTTGTCTAATGGAGGGGAAGACAGCAACAGTCCCCACATGACACTCACATCTCCTGCAGCTACACTTACTGACTGAGAGCCACCACTTCCTTCTCCACCAATGGGCCAATGATAAAGAACCACCAAGAAGAGCCTGACTCACCCTTGGCTGCTCTTTACAAACAGTTAACAGAGATCTATATACAATAACACCATAATCTCTCAGAGACAAAAGTCCATCACAGTCCACACAAAGAAGTAAGGTAAAGTGGTAGAAACAAGAGAGCAGGATACAGACCCAGAACACATCCCTGAGGAAGAAGCAGCACTGAACTCTCTGATAAGGAATTCAAAAGAATTATCTTTAGATATCTTCAAAGGATTGAGAGACAGACCAAAGAAAACACAGAAAAAACCTTAGAATAAAATACAAGAACAAAATGACAAAAAAAATGAAAAATTAGAAATGATTCTAAACCTACAGATAGAGATCCAGAAGATTAATACTAAATTGTCAGAAATAGATAACACATTGAAAGGGCAAAAGAGTAGAACTGATATAATGGAAAACAGAATTAATGAGATTGAATACAAATACCTGAATACTTCTTTGGAAAGGGATCAATCAGAAAAAAAAGATAAAAACAAAATGAAGAAAGCCTAAGGTTCATGTGAGATACCATCAGAAGGAATAACCTACGTGTCATTGGAATTCTAGAACAGGAAGAGAAAAATAAAACCACTGAGAAAATTGTCCAAGATTGGTTGGAGGAGAACTTCCCTGATATGATGAAAGATGAGAATATATCCATTCAGGAAGTCCAATGTACCGCAAACAAGATAGACCCCAAAAGAAAATCACCAAGATATATCATCATCAAACTCATCAAAACCAAAGACAAAGAAAGAATTCTGAAAGCAGCACGGGAAAAACAAAAAAGTTACTTACAAAGGACAACCAGTAAGAATAAGCTCTCATTTCTTAGCAGAAACCATACAAGCAAGAAAGTATCATTATGGAAATAGATTGCCCAACCTTCCTTCCGAGGAGTGGCTAGTGGGTTTGAACCGCCAGCCTTCTGGTTAGCAGTCAAGTGCCTTAGCCACTACGCTACCAGAGCTCCCACCAAGAATTATATACCTGGTAAAACTGTCTCTCAAATATGCTGGTGAAATTAGATTTCCAGATAAGTGGAAACTAAGGGAATTTGTTAAAACCAGACCAACCTTACAAGAGATATGCAAAAACGGCAAGGAGGCCACATGTTCTGACCTCCTCTAATCCCACAAGAGGAAGACAGAATTACTATCAATAGCCCAAGGCCTATTTCTGAGAGGCCAGACATGCTGCCTCCCTCCAGTCTTTTCTCCAACCATTCCTCCCAAAGCACCCACCACCTCTCTCCTGGGTTCGATAATTCGCTCCAGTGGCCACACAGAACTCACAGATTACGGGGTTTGTTAGGGAAGCACCAGGATACAAGTCAAGTTCAGGAAGAATGCTCAGTCTCTCTCCCAGCCCACCATCCCTCAGCCAACAGTCTCTCCCCCAGCATTGCGTGTCCCTCGGTGTCTCACTCAGCAATGCGCGTCTCTTGTGTCTCTTTCCCAGCAGCGTGTGTCTCTTTCAGGAGTGCGTGTCTCTTTCAGCAGCACGTCTTCCTCAACCAGCAGTCAGAGAGAGTTCTGCCTCCAGGAGGCCTCCTTTTGAGCCTGGCAGGGTAGTCAAACTAGCCAATCACAGCATCAGAACTCTAAGCACGTGAGAGAGAGTGGGTACCTCCCAGAACATTGTTTTGTGCCACGCCCAACAGAAATACTCCAGGTGGACAACTTCAGCAATCAGGAACTCCTTAGTTGCTCATAGAAAATCCCACCTTGGAGTTTACAAAGACTTATGCGTAGAAAAGCCACACTAAATAATTTACGACACCGCAAGATACTTCAGGGAGTCCTCTGAACACACAACCAAAAGCAGCAAACAACAACCGACCATTAATGCACAAGATGACATAACCCAGAAACCACAGCTATGGATATATGAAAAGTAAAATAAGCTTACAGATTGTACACAGGGACCTAGAGACATTAACTGGCAAGTGAGGACTACTACAAACCAAAAAGAGGTAACATAATGTGTAGTTACAGAACTTCTAAATGGTGAGGAAGTCAAGAGAGTTGTAAGATAGAATGGAGTGTTCAAATCTCGGGGAGAAAATTATAAATCACAGGGTAACCTCAAAGAAAAAGGATAAACTTTCACATACAATAAAAAAGAGGACAAGCACAAATATTCCGCAAATACTAAAACAACAGCAACAAAACAAATAATGATTCATAAACATAATGAGCTCAGCACAGAAAATAATATGGAAGAAACCAGGGACACCATGAAAACACACATAACAAAATGACAGCAACCAATTCATACTTGTCAAAAATTACACTGTATGTTAATAGATTAAATGCACCACTCAAGAGACGGCGAGTTGGACACTGGATAAGAAAACCCATCAATATGCTGTCTACAAGAGACACACCCTAGAAACAAAGACAAAAATAGACTAAAAATCAAAGGTTGGAAAAAGATATTTCAAGCACACAGCAACCGTAAAAGAGCAGGAATAGAAATATTAGTTTCTGATCAAATTGACTTTAAGACAAAAACCAACTTAAGAGATAAGGAAGGACATTAAATAATGATTAAAGGATCAATTGAACATGAAGATGTAACCATAATAAATATCTGTGGACCCAATGAAAGAGCCCCAAAATACATAAATCAGACTTTAAAAGAGTTGAAAACTCAAATAGATGACTTGATGGTCATAGTGGGAGACTTTAATACACACTTTCTTTGAAAAATACAACAACTGGAAAGAAACTCAACAAAGATGCAGAAGAGCTAAACAATACAATCCACCAACTTGACCTTACAGACATCTACAGAGCACTTCACCCAACAATAGCACAATATACATTCTTCTCCAGTGCACATGGAAAATTCTCTAGGATAGATCATTTTTAGGCCAC
>NW_006921796.1:5240184-5251466 GCF_000298275.1 Orycteropus afer afer | reverse complement strand
TGGAATTCCAGAACAGGAAGAGATAAATAAAACCACAGAAAAAATTGTCAAAGGCTTGTGGGAAGAGAATTTTCTGGTATGATGAAAGATGAGAATATATCCACTCAAGAAGAAGTTCTATGAACTCCAAACAGGATAGACCCCAAAAGAAAATTACCAAGACATATCATAATCAAACTCACCAAAACCAAAGACAAAGAAAGAATCCTGAAAGCAGCACAGGAAAAACAAAAAGTTACCTATAAGGGGCAACCAATAACACTAAGCTTGGATTTCTTGGCAGAAACCATACAGGCAAGAAGACAATGGGATGGTATATACAAAACCCTGAAAAAGAAACATTTCCAATCAAGGATTATGTACCCAGCAAAAGTGTCCCTCAAATATGATGGTGAAATTAGAACATTTCCAGATAAGTAGAAACTAAGGGAACTTGTTAAAACCAGACCAACCTTACAAGAGATGCTAAAGGGACTCCTTTGGACAGAGAATGAACAACAGCAAACAATAACTGACCATTAATCCACATGGTGACATAACCCAGAAACCAACCCAGCTATGGAAGTATCCAAAGTAAATAAGTCTACAAGATTGTAAACTGGGAACCAGAGACATCAATTGACAAATGAAGACAATTGCAAACCAAAAAGAGGGAAAAAATTGTGTAGTTACAGAACTTCTAAATGGTAGGGAAGTCAAGACAACTACAAGATAGAACAGACTGTTCTAAACTTGGGAATGAAATTATAAATCACAGGGTAACCTCAAAGGAAAATGATAAACTTTCACATCAAAATGAAAAAGAAGACCAGCACAAATATTTAGCAAATACTAAAACAATAGCAACGAAGGAAATGATAATACAATTCATAAACAAAACGAACTCAGCACAGAAAATTGTATGCAACAAAGAAATCAACACCACAAAAAAGCACGTAACAAAAATGACAGCAACAAATTCATACTTGTCAATAATTACGTATCTGGCAAGGGACTTATTTCTAAGATTTACAGAAAACTCCAACACCTCAACAGCAAAGGAATTAACAATCCAATTGAAAAATGGGCAGAAGACACGAATAGACACTTCACCAAAGAGGATATTCGGGTGGCCAGCAAATACATGAAGAGATGCTCATGATCACTGGCCATCAGAGAGATGCAAATCAAAACTACAATGAGATACCATATCACCCCAGCACTGATGGCAAAGTTCAACAAGACAGAAAATAACAAATGCTGGTGAGAATGAAGAGAGATCGAGACTCTCATACACTGCTGATGGGACTGTGAGGTGATACAACCACTGTGGAAGGCAGTATGGCAATTCCTTAAAAATCTAGAATTGGAGATACCATTTGACCCAGCAATCCCATTACTAGGTATATATCCTAGCAAGATGACATTCTAGCAAGATGACAGCCAGGACAGGCACAGACATATGCACAACTATGTTCATCGCAGCACTATTTACAATAGCAAAATGATGGAACCAACCTGTGTGCCATCAATGGAAGAGTGGATGACAAAACTATGGTATATACACACAATGGAATGCTATGTAGCACTAAAGAATACTGTTGTTGTTATGTGCCGTCAAGTCGGACCCTACTCATAGCGACCCCTCGTTGGATTGCTGAGGCAGGATCACTACAGAAGTAGATTGTCCAACCTTCCTTCCGAGGAGTGGCTAGAGTCTGCAAAATACTGCATAACATGAATGAACTTGGAGTATATTATGCTGAGTGAAATACGTCAATCACAGAAGGACAAATACAGTATTAGTTCATTGTGGTGGAGGGCCAAGGAAAGGAGGGAAACTTTCTTTGCTGATTGTCATGGGTGGGAGGGAAGAGAGGGAACACTGAAAAAAAAAAAAAAATGCATCAACCCATGTCACTTCAGTTTTGTGTATTTCACTGCACATAAATTGTATTTCAATAAAATAAATTTTAAAAGATGATGAAGAAAAAGATGGAAGGAATACACAGAGTCACTGTACCAAAAAGAATTGGTCAACGTTCACCTATTTCAGGAGGTAGCATATGATCATGAACCAATGGTATTGAAGGAAGAAGGCAAAGCTGCACTGAAGAAACTGGTGAAAAACAAGGCTCCAGGAACTGACAGAATACCCACTGAGATGTTTCAACAAACAGATGCCACACTGGAGGCACTTACTTGCCTATATCAAGTAATCTGGAAGACAGCTACCTGGCCAAATGACTGAAAAAGATCCATATGTGTACCCATTTCAAAGAAAGGTGATCCAACAGAAGTGGAAATTACTGAATAGTATCATTAATATCACACACAAGTAAAATTTTGCTGAAGATAATTTAAAAATGGTTGCAGCACTTTATTAACAGGGAACTTCCAGATATGCAAGCTGGATTCAGAAGAGGACGTGGAACAAAAGATATCATTGCTGATGTCAGAGAGCTCTTGGCTAAAAGCAAAAAATACCAGATAGATGTTTACTTGTATTTTACTGACTATGCAAAAGCATTCAACTGTGTGCATCATAATATATTATGGATAACACTGGAAAGAATGGGAATTCCAGAACACTTAATTGTGCTCATGAGGAACTTGTACATAAACCAGGAGGCTGTCATTTGAACAGAACAAGGGGATACTGCATGATTTAAAATCAGGAAGGATGTGCATCAGGGTTGTATCCTCTCCCCATACTTATTCAATCTGTATGCTAAGCAAATTATCCAAGAAGCTGGAGTTTAAGAAGAATGTGGCATCAGGACTGGAGAAGGACTCATTAATGACTTGCCCTATGCAGATGACACAACCCTGCTTGCTGAAACTGAAGATGATTTGAAGCACTTACTGATGAAGATTAAAGACTACAGTCTGCAGTATGAATTACACCTCAACATAAAGAAAATGAAAATTCTTACAACTAGACCAATAAGCAGTATCATGATAAATGGAGAAAAGACTGAAGCTGTCAAAAGATTTCATATTACTTGGTTCCACAATCAACACCAATGGAAGCAGCAGTCAAGAAATTAGACTTTGTATTGCAGTGGGCAAATCTGCTGCAAAACACCTCTTTAAAGTGTCGCAGAGCAAAGATGGCACTTTGAAAACTAAGGTGCACCAAACCCAAGCAATGGTGTTTTCAATTGTCTCATATGCATGTGAAAGCTGGACAATGAATTAAGAAGACCAAAGAAGGGTTGATGTTTCTGAATTGATGGGTTGGCAAAGAATACTGAAAATACCATGGACTGCCAGAAGAATGAACCAAATCTGTCCTGGAAGAAGTACAGCCAGAATTCTACTTAGAAGTTAGAACTGCCATATTTCTTCTCACCTACTTTGGTCATGTTAGAAGGACCCATTCCCTGGAGAAGGGTATCATGCTTGGTAAAGTGGAAGGTCAGTGAAAAAGGGGAAGGCCCTCAGCGAGATGAAATGACACAGTGGCTACAACAAAGGGCTCAGGTATAGCAAGGATTATGAGGAAAGCACATGACCAGGCAATGTTTCTTTCTTTTGTACACAGGGTCGCTATAAGACAAACCCAACTTGAAGGCACCTAACAATAACAACAAATTAAAAAATGGGAAAATGTTCCCTTCTCTTCTGTCTTCCAGAAAAGATTATGTAGAATTGGAGCTAACTGCTTTATTCATTTGGTAGAGTTCTTGATGAAACCATCTGAATAGTTTCATCTAAATATTTATCTTGGGAAAGTTTTTAAATTATGAATTCAATTTCCTCAACAAGTATAGAACTCTTCCAAGTACCTATTTTATATTGCATAAACTATGGTAATGGGAGCTCTGGTGGTATAGTGCCTAAGGCATTTGACTGCTAGCCAGAAGGCTGGCGGTTCAAACCCACGAGCCAATCCTCGGAAGGAAGACTGGGCATCTACTTCTGTAGTGATATCACTAAAAAATTTATGTATGTAAAGTTGTTTGTAGCAGCCCTTCATTATTTTTTTTATGTCTGCAAGATCTACATTGATATCCCATTTCATTCCTAATACTGGATATTTGTATTATCTATCTTCCAGTTCACTGATTCTTTCACCTGTCTCCTCTATTCTGTTGTTGAGCCCATCATTTAGTTTTGTTATCATATTTTTCAGGTCCAAAATTTCCATTTAATTCTTCATTGGGGAGCTCTGGTAGCATAGTGGCTAAGACACTTGCCTGCTAACCAGACGGCTGGCGGTTCAAACCCACCAGCCACTCCTCGGAAGGAAGGTTGGGCAATCCTACTTCCGTAGTGATACTGCCTCGGAAACCCAAGGAGGGGTCTCTGAGTCGGGTTTGACTCGACGGCACATAACAACAACAACAACATAGCTCCTATTTATTTACTGGCACTTTCTTGGCTGGGACTTTCTATTTCTTTGTTTTAAGCATTTTCCTAATTGCTTTCTGAAGCATTTTTATCATAGCTGCTTTAGAAATCTTTGTCAGAGACTTCTAATATCTCCATCACCTTATGTAGGCATCTACCGATTGTCATTTTTTCATTCAGTTTGGGATCATCCCAATTCTTGGTCTGACAACTGATTTTCAGTTGCAGTATGGACATTTTGTATTATACAATGCTGGATCTTATTTAAATGTCCCTTCAGCTTTCTTTCTTTGACATTGCTCTGGCAGGGAGAGAAGGTAACGGTGCCATCTTGTTTCTGACAGGTGAAGACAGAAGTCCAGGTTCCCCACTTAGCCTCTGTTGACATGCAAGGGCTGGTCTCTTCATTACTTCCAGGCAGGGATGGCAGTTCCAGCTCCCCAGATAGTCTCTACTGATACTACAAGGGGAGAGTCTCATTATTAACCAGCAGAGATGAAAGTTCTGACTTCCTGCGTGGCCTTCTCTGACACCATCCTAGCTGGCATATTGAGGGGTACTTCATTATAGCCTTGCAAGGGTGGAAGTCTATGCTCCCCATGGGCCTTTGCAGGTGTGGCCATAGTTTTCTTTGTAGTGTTTGGCTGGAGTAGAATAGTTGTTATCTAAAAATTTACTGTTTTGCTAGGTTCTCCCTTTCCTGACCCTCTCGCCAGAGAAAGCAGGTTTTTGTTGGAGCTTTTTGTGTCCACTTCCATTGGCATTTCCAGGTTGCTAGCTTCTTCAGCTCCAAGTGTGGGATAAATGGGGGGTGGGGGGAACAGAGTACTCATCACTTGATTGTTCCTCTGGTTCTGAGGTCTCCAGTCAGTCTGCTTTATTCTCTCTACCTTTCAGAGTCTTCTTATGTTTGTTTAACATAAAATTTCCAGAATTCTTAATTTAACTTAATGGAAGGAATAGGTAAAACAATGCCTACTCTATCTTACCCAAAGTGGAAGTCCATGTATTGTTTCCTTAATAAAAAACAGAACCATTACATCAAAGGAAGTATACCTAATAGTTGTGGTCACAGATATTTTGACAAGTATTGCAACTTTAATGAAAACTCTAAAACTGTACCTGTATTTTATTATTAACTCAACTCACTGCCATCAGTCAATTTTGACTCACAGCAATCCTCACTGGATTTCCAAGGCTGTAAATCTTTATAGAAGCAGACTGCCTCATCCTTCTTCTGTGGAGCAGCTCATGGATTTGAACCTTTTGGTTCAAATATGACCTTTTGGTTAGCAGCCAAATGCCTTAACCACTATACAACAGAGCTCCTTTATTTTACCATTAGAGAGATGCAAATCAAAACAACACTGAGATATCATCTCACTCCAGCAATAATAGCAAAGGTGAACAGACAGAAAATAACAAATGCTGGTGAAGATGTGGAGAGACTGGAATTCTCATACACTGCTAGTGGGACTGTAAAATGATATAACCACTGTGGAAAATGATATGGCACTTCCTTAAAAAGTTGGGACTAGAAATACCACTTAATTCAGTAATCCCATTACTAGATACATATCCTAAAGAAGTGCAAACTGGGACACAAATAGATAGATGCACACTCATGTTCAATGCAGCACTATTCACAACAACAAAGAGATGGAAGCAACGTAAGTGCTCATCCGTGGAGGAATGGATAACCTAACTATGGTACATATACATAACGGAATACTAGGCAACACTAAAGAATAATGAAGAATCTGCTAATCACCTCATAACATGGATGAATTTGGAAGACATTATGCTGAGTGTAGTAAGTCAATCCCAGAAGGACAAATATTGTATGAATCAACTATTGTAATAAGTCAAGGAAAGGTTTACATTTGGAAGGAAAGTTTCTTTATTGGTTACCAGGGATAGGAAGGAGCTCTGGTAGCATAGTGCCTAAGGCACCTGACTGCTAACCAGGAGGCTGGTGGTTCAAACCCACCAGCCACTCCTCAGAAGGAAGGTTGGGCAATCCTACTTCCGTAGTGATAACTGCCTCGGAAACCCAAGGAGGGGTCGCTAGGAGTCGGGGCCGACTCGATGGCAAATAACAACAACAAGAAGAGGGATAGGAAGGGAGAGGACAGAAAATTGCTAGATAGGTAAGAGACAAATACTGATTTGAGTGAAGGGAAAGGCAATATACCAAAAACATGTTACCAACACAATAACAGTAAGGAAAAGGAAAACAGAGAGGTGCGTAAGAGGTACAGACAACAAAAGTAAATATTTTTACATAAAAAATACTGAATTATCAATAAAAACAAACATTAATCTATGGATGGATATATAGGTAGACAGGCTAAATGATCAGGTATGGCTAGGCAAAAGGGAATACACTCTTGACCATATGTAAGTTTGGCAAGTGATGTCTACGTAAGTATTCGCATGTGCTATAAGAATGTCCATATACACAGCTAATCTTTGACAAAAGACCAAAACCCATTAAACAGGGAAAGATAGCCTCTTTAACAAACGGTGCTGGCAAAATTGGATATCTACTTGCAGAAAAATGAAACAAGACCATACCTCACCACCTCACCCTATACACAGAAACAAACTCAAGTTGGATCAAAGACTTAAATGTAAAATCCAAAACTATAGAGCTCATCAAAGATAAAACAGGGGGCAAATACAGGGGCCCTAAATTACGGCATAAATAGACAATCAAACATAACCCAAAATGCATGGGGGGGTGGAGGAGAAGCTAGATGACTGGGACCTTTTAAAAATTAAATTCCTATGTGCATCAAAATACTTCTCCAAAAGGGTAAAAAGAAAACCTACAGACTGGGGAAAAATATTTGGCTGTGACATATCTTACAAAGGACTTATCAGAATGTATAGAAAACTTCAACACCAAAAAGACAAACAATCCAATTCAAAGATGGCACGGGACATGAACAGACACTTCACTAAAGCTGATACACTGGCAGCCAACAAACACAAGAGGAAACGCTCACGATCATTAACCATTAGAGAGATGCAAATTAAAACAATAATGAGATATCATCTCACCCCAGCAATAATAGCAAAGTTCAACAAGACAGAAAACAACAAATGCTGGTGAGGTTGCGGAGAAATTAGAACTCTCACACACTACTGGTGGGACTGCAAAATGGTACAACCACTGTGGAAAATGGTATGGTGGTTCCTTAAAAACTGAAAACAGAAATACCATTTGATCCAGCAATTCCATTGCTAGGAATATATTCTAAATAGGTGAGAGGCACATAACAACAACAACAACAACAACAACAGGTGAGAGGCAAGGCACGAACAGACATATGCACATTCATGTTCACTGCAGCACAATTCACTATAGCAAAGAAATGGAAATAACCTAGATACCCATCAACAGATGAATGGATAACTAAACTACATTCACACAATGGAATACTATGCATTGTTTAAGAACAATGAAGGACACGTGAATCATCTCACAAAGCGGGTGAATTTGGAGGACATTATACTGAATGAAATAAATCAATCACAGAAGGACAAATATTGTATGAACCCATAATTGCAAAACGTCAAGGAAGAGTTTACTTAGGAAAGGGAACTCACTTTGTAGGTTACCAGGGATAGGAGGGAAGGGGAGGGAAAATTTCGGACTAGTTGGAGGTTGGGTAAGGGGAGGGACAGTATAGTAAGAGTCTGTGACCAGCATGATGACATTGGGGAAAGGAAGGACAATGAAACGTACACATAAGATAAAGGAAACAAGCAAATTCTAGTGTATGTACAATACTGCATTACCACTAACACGAAATACCAGGCTACAGATAAATACAAAGACAACTGAGAAGATCAGGTGGGGATTGGTGAACAGGAATATACCCTAGACCAAGGATAGATTTAGCAGAAGATAATCTTACACAGATACTAATGATACAAAATTAGCCACACTCATTACAGAAGCAATAGAAGACTGAGTTGGAGTAACCTCTCAGAGACAACCAAATACCTTGAAAGAGAGAATCATCAGGCCTGCCAACTTGGGACCATAGTATTGGGGGACACCAAGCTCAACTGGCATAACATACTACATAAAAATCTTGTTCCACAACCTACTTTGGTGAGTAGTGACTGCAGTCTTAAAAAGTTTTCGAGCAGCCATCTATTGCACAACTATTGGTCTCCTTTCATCTGAAACAAAGAAGAGTGAAGAAAATGTTGGACCTCAAGACCAGGAGAACTAGATGGTCCCTGGCTACCAATGCCAACCACTCAGGAAGGGATCAAAATTGAAGATCCTGGATAGAGTGGGAGGAAAAATGAGGAACAAAATTCAAAAACACAAAAATGACCAGTATTACTGGTCAGGTAGCATCTGGTGGAACCCCCAAGACTATGACCCTGGGATACCCTTCGGGTCTAGGATTAGACTCACTCCCAAGGATTGGGTCTCAACCCAACAGTAGAAAGACCACCATGCAGAACACCCACCTCAGGGCAATACACCCACCTACTCTAGGGAGATATACCCCTTAGAGAAACAGGCCATGGGGCAGAGAGGAACAGCAGTCACATGGAGGGAAAGCTAGACAGACAGGAATGGGTAGTTAAGAAGGCACAGGGAGCTGGTGGTTACAGATGGGAGGGGAGGAGAGTGCATTATGGTCAGGGATGGTAATGGGACATTAAATCAAATGTACACAAACCGTTGAACGTAAAACAAATTTTGTTGTGTAAATTTGAACCCAAAGCACACACACACAAAAAGAATGCCCATATTATATAATAGAGTTAACAGGGGGCAAAGTTATGATAACTTCTTAGCCACAGCCAAACACCTTGAGGGAATGAATTGCTGGGCCTGTGGGCTGGGGATCATGGTTGCAGGGGACATTAAACTCAACTGGCATAACACAATACACAAAAACACTTCTATACTATATTTCAGCGAGTAACGATGGAGGTCTTAAAAGCCTACAGGGGGCCATCTAAGATGCAACTATTGGTTTCTCCTCATCCAGAGCAAAGAAGGAAGAAACTCAAAAACACATGGAAACAATTAGTCCAAGGGACTAGATGACCCTGGGAACCTCAGCCTACCTGACCCTGACACCAAAAGAACTAGATGGTGCCTGGCTACCACTGTCAATCACTTAAAAAGGGATCAAAATCAGAGATCCTGGACAGAGTGGGAGAAAAATGTGGAACAACACTCAAAATCATAAAAGACCAGGCTTACTGGTCTAATAGAGACAGGTGAAATCCTCAAGACTATGGCCTCTAGTCACCCTTTGGGACTAGAACTGAACTCACTCCTGTGGCTTCCAGGCAAGCAACAGACAGGTGTACAAGGTGAACATTCATACCAGGGAGGTACACTTAGAACAATCAAGCATGAGAGATCAGAAGGGCAGCATTTGCACAAGAAGAAAACTCAGAGGGCAGCAATGCATAGGCAAGGAGGACACAAGGAAAAGGTAACCACAGAAAGGAAATGGAAACAGAGCTGTTACATTATGGGGATTGCAATCAATGTCATGAAACAAAATGTGTAAAAACTGTTCAATGGAAAAGAAATATGCTCTGCAAACTTTGACCCAAATCACAATTTTCAAAAATTAATTAATTAAAAGACCAAAGCTATATTTTATAAAGGAGACAAGTGTGGTGATACTATTCTAGCTTTGTTAATTGAGAAACTGGTGGCAAAAATTACTCTAACACTGGCGTTGCCCTCTTACCTTTCCTTTGCACTTTTGAAATACTGGCATGCAAACAAAGCATCCTTTTCCTCTTTGACCTACTTTCCACATCAGAAGAATAACCCCAAAAAACAAACCCTTTGTTGCTGAGTCAATTCCAACTCATAGCACCCCTACAGGACAGAGTAGAACACTCCCATAGGGTTTCCAAGGCTGTAAATCTTTTCAGAAGCAGACTGCCACATTTTTCATCCATGGAGCTGTTGATAGGTTTGAACCACCTACCTTTCAGCTCAGTGCTTAACCACTGTGTCACTCTCTCAAAATTCCCAGATTAGAAATACAACTCAGAATATTGCATCATTCAATCTGAATTCTGAAACAGAAATACTTAAGTACAGTAAAAGAATAAGTAATTTTTGTGAGTGATGTTGTTGTTGTGAGGTGCCATTAAGTTGTCTCTGACTCATAGCAACCGTGTGAACAACAACAAAAAAAACACTGTCCAGTCCCATGCTAGCCCCAAGATCCTTGCTATACCTGAGCCCATCATTGCAGCCACTGTGTCAATCCATCTTGTAGAGGGCTTTCCCCTTTGTCGTTGACCTTACACTTTACCAAGCATGATATCCTTCTCCAGGGAACATTCCCTTCTAATAACATGACCAGATGAAGTCTGGCCATTCTCGCTCCCAAGGAGCATTCTGGCTGCACTTCTTGCAGGACAGATTTGTTAGTGAATTATAGTATAGTTTATTTCAAAGGAGTATTTTTTAGCACGCAATGAGATTGTTTTCATAAAATACAACAGAATCAGATGGTGGCAGAGCAGCAGTGGCCAGGCAGCCCAGCTTCATAAAGGTTCACGCATGCCCCAGCTCACAGACACTCACGGACACTCAGCACAAGCCCTCTCTGTCACCAACATGCCCAAGAGGAAGGTCATCTCAGTTCAACGGGTGGTGAAGGAGGAGCCCAAGAGGAGATTGGCAAGTGCAAAAACAGCAAGGAGGCCACATATTCTGACCTCCTCTAATCCCACAAGAGGAAGGCAGAATCGCCATCAATAGCGCAAGGCCTATTACTGCAAGGCCAGACATGCTGCCTCCCTCCAGCCCTTTCACCAACCGTTCCTCCCAAAGCACCCACCACCTCTATCCTGGGTTCGATAATTCGCTGCAGTGGCCACACAGAACTCACAGATTATGGAGTTTATTAGGCAAGCACCAGGCTACAACT
>NW_006921796.1:5230179-5239984 GCF_000298275.1 Orycteropus afer afer | reverse complement strand
CTTTTGAGCCCGGCAGGGTGGTCAAACTAGCCAATCATAGCATCAGAACTCTAAGCACTTGAGAGAGAGTGGGCACCTCCCAGAACATTGTTTTGTGCCACTCCCAACAGAAATACTCCAGGTGGACAACTTCAGCAACCAGGAGCTCCTCAGTTGCTCATAGAAATCCCACCTTGGAGTTTACAAAGACTTATGGGTAGAAAAGCTACACTAAGTAATTTACTACACCGCAGCAAAAGTGTCAGATAAACCCACCTCCTGAAAACGTGGAAACAAAGCCAAAAAGAGCAGCAAGAAAGGATAAATCTTCAGGAAAGAAAGTACAAACAAAAAGGAAAACATGCTGAAGTGACTAACCAAGAAACCAAAGATGTACCTGCGAGAAATGGAGAAACTAAAAATGAGCAAGTCTAGCCTCTGATGGAGACAAAGAAGCCAACTGTTTGTCTACCATGTCTTATCAATGTCATTGTATCTCCTGTCTTATATAATACAGAGGAATATTTTTATCAACTATTTGGTAAATCCAAGTTTGTAGTAGCTCTAGAAACATTTTTAAGAAGAAGGAAATGCCACTTCATCCCTTTTTTTTTAAGAGGTAAAATCATTTGGTCTTTGTTGATTTTTTTGGAACAATCAGAAAATAGTGGAATGTTTAATTGTGGGGGGCTTTGACTGTCTAGGGTGCCAATGTAACTTTCATGGGGGTGGGGAAGTTTTTATATCCCATAATACAAGCATACTTAATGGCAATTTGGAGTTGCCATTATGCATTCATGTAACTTGAACATTTTAAATTACTTCTATTCCCATGTTCCTTTTCAGTAGAATTCTTTCCTAAAGAAAACCACACCCTCCTCCTGGCTCTCCCTATCAAAACTATGTGCATTCTAGCACCTCTTGTTGAGGTAGTCCAGTTTCCCTAATAACTTTGTTACGTGCTATGAAAGGCTGAAAACTTGAGTATGCAATGTGTGTGTGATGTTAAATTTTGAATTAATGGGACTTATGATGTAACTGCTTATCAATAATTAAGATATTGGTACTTGATATCCTAAGGAAAATTTGCCTCCAAATTTAAAGCTGGAAAGTGACTGAAATTTAAAAAGTTATAAACACATAGCTTTTTATTTCATTTATTTATTTATTTGTGCATTGGGTGCAAATTTACAGTGCAAAATTTGTTTTACATTCAACAGTTCGTGTACATTTGATTTAACGTCCCGATTACCATCCCCAACCATAACCCACTCTCCTCACCTCCCATCCCTGTGACCCCCCCACTCCGTGCTCTTCTTTGGTGCCCATGGCTGATTGCTCTAAGGGGTGTATCTCTCTAGAGTAGATGGGTGCATTGCCCTGGGGTGGGTCTTTCTACTGTTGGGCTGACAGCTGATCCTTGGGAGTGAGTCCAATCTCAGGCCCAAAGGGAATCCCAAAGCCATAGTCTTGGGGGTCCCACCAGGCTCCATCTGACCAGTAATTCTGGTCATTTTTGTGTTTTTGAATTTTGTTCCTCATTTTTCCTCCCACTCTATCCAGGATCTCCAGTTTTGATCCCTTCCCAAGTGGTTGGCATTGGCAGCCAGGCACCATCTAGCTCTTCTGGTCTTGAGGGCCATCACATCCTTGGACTAACTATTTCCAAATTCCTTTGATTTTCTTCACTCTTCTTTGCATCAGAGAAGGAGACCAACAGTTGCATCTCAGATGGCTACTCAAAAGCTTTTAAGACCCCAGTCACTACTCACCAAAGTTGAAACACATAGCTTCTCAGATTTTTAGCACATACATTAAAAATTGTGTACAGACTTTTCATAATGTTCCTATACTGATCCCTAAAACAACCAATTAAATACCAATTATGAAAGAAAAAAATACAACAGAATCTCAAGGTTTTGAAGATACCAACTTTTAATAATACCTTAAAGATAAGCATGAATTTACCTAGAAATTACTGAAAGTTTGAAAGGTATTGGATCAGCTTATTTATTATTTCTTTTAGGTGTATGAGTAGCAACCACTGACTGTATTTTATAGAACCTTATAATAGAGTTAAGTCTATGAATAATACAAGATATGCACACAGCATGTAATACAGAGAATAGGATTATCTACAAGAGAGGGTTCTTATCACTTAGAAGCTGTATATACTTGGGAAAATCATTTAAAAAACTATTTTTAGTTAGGAAAGAAAAGATAAAGGACTTAGACTATGTGATTTCTAAGGATCTTTCCAATTCTGACATTCTGTGATCTAACTTTGTATGTCAAAGAAAAGGTACATTTTACAGCAGAAAAGCCACTGAACTAAACCTCTAGAAGTCTGATGGCCTGCACAAAATGATTTTATTTTTCTAAATTTTAGAGTTCTAAACTTTTAAAAGGAGTTTGACTGGATATTCTCAATGTTTTCTTCCAACTATAAAATACTTAAAATCTTCCAGTACTTCCTGTTGTTGTTGTTGTTGTTGTTTGCCGTCGAGTCAAACCTGACTCATAGCGACCCCTCCTTGGGTTTCCGAGGCAGTATCACTACGGAAGTAGGATTGCCCAACCTTCCTTCCGAGGAGTGGCTGGTGGGTTTGAACCGCCAGCCGTCTGGTTAGTAGGCAAGTGTCTTAGCCACTATGCTACCAGAGTGGTTCATGCTAAATACAAAAGGTACTGGCATGTCCAGAGGCATGTTTGCTAATGACATGGACAACGAGGCACAGAGAGTAATCACAGTGAATATGCTTTAATATGTTTTAAAGTGAGTATGTATATTATCACATGAACTTCTCTCAGAGGGTATACAAAATGATGAAATACAATTAAACGTTTCTGATTAAAGATGGTAGAATAAAGGCTTCATTAATTATTACTGTTGTTAGGTGATGTTGAATCAGTTCTGACTCACAGGGACCCTACATACAACAGAAAGAAACACCACCTGCCTCATCCTCCCAATTGTTGCTATGCTTGAGCCCACTGTTGCTGGACCTGTGTTAATCCATCGTGTTGAGGGCCTTCCCCGTTTTGTTCATCCTCTACTTTACAAAGCATGATATCCTTCTCTGGGCAATGGTCCCTTCTGACAACATGACCAAAGTAGGTGAGATGAAGTCTGACCATTCTCACTTCCAAGGAGCATTTGCATGCACATCTTCCAGGACAGATTTGTTCATTCTTCTGGCAGTCCCAAGTATTTTCAGTATTCTTCACCAACACCACAACTCAAAGACATCAACTCTTCTTCAGTCTTCCTTAATCACTGTCCAGCTTTCACATGCATGTTGTTGTTGTTGCTGGGTGCCTTTGAGTCAGCTACAACTCATAGCAACCTTATGTACAACAGAATGAAACACTGCTCATTCATGCACCAATCTTACAACCCTTGTGATACCTAAGCCCATCACTGCAGCCACTGTGTCAATCCATCTTGTTGAGGGTCTTCCCCTTTTTCACTGACCCTCCTCCACTTTACCAAGCATGATGGTAGTTAAAGTTATGTCTTGGCTGGGCAGCTGGTTAGACAAACTTCCCATGATGAGATTAGCAATCAGCTCCATGGTGGAATCTGTCCTGAGCAACTGAGTAGCTACTTTAGGGATGTGGACTGCTTCCAATATATAAAGAGCAGCTTTGGGAATGGTCTGTAGTTTGGGGCACACTTGGACCCTGCATGTAGCCTAGTCTTCATTTAGCAGACTACCATGTTTCTTGCTAATCTTGAGACCATCTCTGGACTTGAACTAGTGTCCTGCTGTGTTATTTGGTAATATTGGGACTATGCTATTTGTTGATGTTGGGCTTGTTAGCTTCTGCAACCAGCAGCTGCCCAAGTTGAACAGAAGCCACCAGTTCCAGTGGGCTGGGAGAAATAAGCAGTGCTGAAGCCCAGGGTAGAGAGGCTTTCACCCAGCCCCTAGAGCTTGGCACTTTGAAGTTGGACTTCTAGCCTCCAACACTGTAGAGGGTAAAGTCCTGTTTGTTAAAGCCATCCCATTTGCAGAATTTCCTGTTAGAGCAGCACAAGAGGTATCCAAAACAATATCCTTCTCCAGGGAATGGTCCCTTCTGACAACATGGCCAAAGCAGATAAGGCAAAGTCTGACCATTGTTGCTTCCCAGGAGCACTCTGGCTACATTTCTTCCAGGACAGATTTGTTTGTTCTTTCAGTATTCTCCACCAACACCACAACTCAAAAGCATTGACTCTTCTCCAGTCTTCCTTATTCACTGTCCACCTTTCACATGCATATGAGGTTAATGAAATTACTACGGCATGGGTCAGGCGGACCTTAGTCTTCAAAGTGACATCTTTGCTCCTTAACACTTTAAAGAGGTCTTTTGCCCAGTGCAATATTCATTTGATTCCTTGACTGCTGCTTCCATGGGTGTTGACAGTAGATCCAAATAAAATGAAATCCTTGACAACTTTAATCTCTTCTCCTTTTATTGTGATGTTGTTTACTGGCCCAGTTGTGAGGATTTTTGTTTTATCTATGTTGAGGTGTAACCCATACTGAAGGCTGTAGTTTCTGATTTTCATCAGTAAGTGCTTCAAGTCTTCTTCATTTTCAGCAAGCAAGGTTGTGTGATCCACACATTGCAGATTGTTAATGAGTCTTCCTCCAATTCTGATGCTGTGTTCTTCATATAGTCCAACTTCTTGGATTTGCTCAGCATACAGACTGAGTAAGTATGGTGAAAAGATACAGCCCTGATACACACCTTTCTTTAAATTATGTAGTAATTATTATTATTTAATGTATATTGAGCAATTACTCAATTCAGAAACAGAGTTCTATGTTTTACATACATACCAACTAATTTAATCCTTAAGATACCCTAATGAGATAAAACCAAAAAAACAAACTCACTGCCATCAAGTTGATTCTGACTCACAGCAAACTCTACTGGGTCTCCAAAGTGGTAAATCTTTACAGAAGTAGGTTGCCCAGTCTTCCTTCCACAGAGTGGCTAGTGGGTTTCAACCACCAATCTTCCAGTTAGCAGTCAAATGCCTATGAGATAGATAACTATACTATTTTTTATTTAAATGAGTAAAGTGAAGCACAAAGTTAAGAAACCTAAGCATTGTTACCCAGCTAATAAGTGACAGAGCTAGGGTTTGAATCCAGTCACTGGCACAAATTGTTAAGTGCTCACTACTAGCTGAAAGGTTAGCAGTTTGAATCTACCCAGAGGCACTTCAGAAGACAAGCCCTGTGATCTGCTTCCAAAAGGCCATAGCCATGAAAACCTCAAAGAAAGCATCTAGAGCTAATAGAGGAATTTAGCAAAGTTGCAGGATACAAGGTGAACAAACAAAAATCAGTTGGGTTTCTGTATACAAGCCACAAGAAATATGAAATAGAAATTAGGGTAACCAATCCAATCATGCCCCTTTTCTGCCTAAATCCTACCAAGGGCCTCCAATCTCAGAGTAAATGCTTAAGTTCTTACAATGAATTATAAAAGTTCCTTGTGGTTTATCCTCCACCTTTATGCCCTTGGCCTTACCTCCCACCACTGTGCCCTTTTCAATCTGCTCCAATTACACAGACCACCGTTCTGGTCCTGAAACAAGTATCTTCATACTATTTTTATACATCTTCAGACTCCCTATTACAGGAGCCTTCTCTGATCACCCTATGCAAAACAGAATCCATATGTCTATCATTGGTCATCCCTCTTGCCTTGATACTTTTTTTCTCCACATCATACATTTCTGCCTGATATTTTATATACTTGTTTATTGTCCATCTATCCCACAACACAGCAGCAGGATTCATAAGCTTATGTGGTGTTTTTCATGATTATATTCTCAAGGCACAGAACATAGCTTGGCCACATAGGAGGTACTCAATAAATATTTGGTAAATTCATTAATATAAGTCATGGACTTAAACTTCCAGAATACAACATTAATCCTATGAATTGAAAATAAAATCCTAAATAATGGAAGGACTGCACCATGTGCATGTTTTGGAAAACTCAGCATTGAAGAGAGTCAATTCTCCCTCAAATTATCTCTAGATTTAATACTTTCTGAGTCAAAGTTGCAACAAATTCTTTTGTGGAACTTGACAAGCTTTTGTAATAAAATGTATATGGAAATGCAAAGAGCAGAGAATAACCAAAGTAGTTTAGAAGAAGAAGAAAAAGAAAGAACATTCTCTACTAGATATCGATACTTATAAATAGAATAATGAAGACAGCGTGATATTCATGCCACAATAGATAAGGAACAGAATAGAGAGCCCAGATACAGACCCACACATAAATACATACTTGATAGCACAGCAGAGCAATGGAGAAAGTAATGTTTTCATTTATTTCTGTGTCTTTTGCCTTATTTTCCTTTATTATTATTATTTTTTCCATTATATAGTAGTGTGGGCACATTGGAAATCTAAGTGTATAGAAAGAAAACATAAACCCTACACTTCATACTCTATACAAAAGTCAATTACATAAAAGGTCGGATAACAAAACTTCAAGAATGTAATGTAAAAGACTATCATGATCCCCAAAAGCATGGGGAAACTTCTTAAAACAAGAGACAAAAAGCATAAACCATAGAAAAGATGAGGAAAGGGACTCTATCAAAATTAAGACCTTCCCTCGTCCAGAGCAAAGAAGAATGAAGAAAACCAAAGATTCATGGAAACAAATAGTCCAAGTAACTGGTACACCATGCAATTCTCAGCATATATGACTATGAGACCAGAAGAACTAGATGGTGCCCAGCTATCACTGTCAACCACTCAGAGGGGCATCTATGTAGGAGATCCTGGATAGAGTGGGAGAACAATGTGGAACAAAACTCAAAATCATCAAAGGGGGGGGGGGAGGACCAGGTTTGCTGGTCTGATAAAGCCTGATGGAACCACTGAGACTAGCTGCCCCTCAGGTCTGAAATTGAACCCACACCTGTGGCTTCCAGCCAAACAAAAGACAGGCATATGAGCTGAACATTTACACTAGCTAGATACACTCCTTGAAGAGAACAATCACAGGAGAATAGAAGGGTTGTGTACGCACCGGGAGACAGCTTAGGGGGCAGGAGTACATGGAGGGAAGGACACAGGGAAGAGGTAACTATGGGGAGGAACTGGGAGGGGAGCTGTTGCATTGTGGTAAATTGTAGTCAATGTCGTAAGACTGTGTATGTGAACTGCTGTATGGAAAGTGAATTTGCTCTGTAAACTTTCACCTAAATCACAATTAAAAAATGTATATATTAAGAACTTTTTCTCATCAACAGACATTAATGAGCAAAAAGGCAAGAAACAGAGGGGTGGGGGAAGATACATGTAATAGTTATAACTAAAGGGCTAAAGGGCTTGTACCCAGAATATTCAAATAACTCCTACAAATCAGTAAGGAAAAGATGATCAAACAGAAAATTGGGAAAAGAAACATTATTATCTAATGTTAGTTATCATGATTAGTCATCAGGGGACTCTCCATTAAAATTACAGACTGTCAGTACCAGAATAAATAAGGACACAGGGAAATGGAACCTCTCATACACTGCTAGCTACAATACAAACTAGTGTAACCACTTTGAAAACCACAGGAATCTACTAAATTTGAGTATCTGCATATCCTAAGACCCAGAATTTCCATTTATACCCAACAGAAATGCATGTTTATGTGGCTCAAGAGTCTGGGAACATCATTCCTCCCAATGGCCATCAATAGTGGAATGGACAGATTGTGGTATATTCATACAGTGGAAGATTATACAGCAATGAAAATAAATGAACTAAAGTTTAATGAAACGTAAACACAATGTGGAACAAAAAGAAGCTAGACACAAAGGATCATATACTCTACATTTCTAATGTATAAAAGTAAAGAATCAACCAAGCAAATGCAAACTATGGTGTTTGGAGATGCACACCTGTAATGACAAGCAAGGAGGTGCTTATCATAAACACCATCTTAGGGGGTACCTTTGGTGATAGAAAAGAAAGAATAGCAACTGGGAGGGAGCACAAGGAAGACTAATGAAGTAGTGGCAAAATTCTATTTCTTGATGTGGTTGATACTATACAGGTGTTTGTGTCATGAAAACTCACTGAACTGTACATTTTTGTTTAGAACACTATGTTAAGTTTCACAAATAAAAGTTTTAAAAAGCACATTCAAATAAAATCTTTCAAAGCATTTACACTATGTTATTTTTTATGATTTTTAACACTGATGTTTGACATCAAAAAGTCCTTGGGGTTAGCAGTGTTAAACAAAGTTCATAATATCATAAAATGAACTTTTTCTAATTATACATGTACTGTTCTCTCAAATAACATCAAGAAACCAGCAAACATTACACCAGAGGAATATACATGATGAGTTATATAAATATTCTGCCAATCTGTATTCTAACATATTATTCTTATAGCTATTATCACCGTTTAACAGCTCAATGCTCAGTATTTCCTCAAATAAGAGCTATATCAAGTAAATAAAAGCAATCAAAAACACTTCTGCTTTCAAGTGGACAGGTAAGGTCTTGTCCCCTTTTGATAACACTGTCTATTCAAAAATTCAATATTCCTCTTATCAGAGTTTCTTTTCATGTATATTCTCCATCTAATGATGGAAAAATTATGTTTATACTTATACACATTTCCTATTTCAATAAAAGTATTATCTGTTGAAACAGTGTCTTAGAGTCACAAATGACCTGAAATTTTAGGGCACAAACAACAAAAACAAGGACACACTAGAGGAGAATGTGTCTAACACCTTCCTAGAGCCAACCTTTCTCTGACTGATGGATAAAGACTGACAGTAACAAAAAGTCGTATTTTGGCCATTCACTACTTTAGAAAGATAATTATATAAGAGGTAGTGTGTACCGATAATACATCCAGAAATCACCGATAATACATCCAGAAATCCTATAAATCAATAAAAACCAAAACCTAACCCACTGCAGTCAGGTCAGTTCAGACCAGAACTTTGAACCAATTCAGCCCAGTTCAATCATGGCCAAGGAAGTGACAATGCAACAGATCCAAATTTTTAAAATTTGGGTGAACTGGAACTGCAACTGGAATGGGAAAAATTACAGGATTCATCCCTGCTAGAAACTTAATCTCCCTCTTACAGAAACATACATGTTGCATAGCAACCAAATCTCTTGCCCGAAAAGTGGGAAACACTGGCCTCCAGCTCATAAATGGCGCCAACCGCATCACTTTGAATGTATGTTGCTCTCTGCAGTTTCACCAATAATCCAATCTCTCACATTAGGGTCCTAAAGGGCTTATGATGCTTGTTCCAATTCTCCTACTCCAGGGCTTCAACTCCTAATTTTTTATGTCCTGGTTATCATTCCTGTTCACCCAAACTTCAAAAATTCAGGTCTCTTTCAGTTTTGCTTAGTCAGCCATGATAGAACCAGTTCAAACCAATTTTAAGTCATGATTCTAACTTATGGCAATACCAGGTGTTACACAGTAAAACTGCTCTGTAGGGTTTTCTTGGCTATAAGCCATTTTGAATATTTACAAGCGGCGGTCATTTGGGATATTTAAAGTGACTGAGGGTGCAGCCATTTTTAATGTTTACAAGTGGCAACCATTTTGGATTGAAAAGTGATAGCATTATCATTCAGATTCCAGGGACCTAAAAACAGGCAGCAAGGTGGGAAGCAGGGAGGGGACAGAAAAGGTAAAGGGGACAGGAACAGATTGAGGAGTCAGCCTCAGGGACACAGGTGAAGACAGGGAACCCAGGCCACACCCCACAAGGAGCGAGTTGGGAAGGCAGGGAGAGGACAGAAAAGGCAAAGGGGATA
>NW_006921796.1:5212436-5217464 GCF_000298275.1 Orycteropus afer afer | reverse complement strand
CTTCCTGAACTTGAGTTGTAGCTTGGTGCTTCCCTGATAAACCCTGTAATCTGTGAGTTCTGTGTGGCCACTGCAGCGAATTATCGAACCCAGGAGGGAGGTGGTGGGTGCTTTGGGAGGAACGGTTGGTGAAAGGGCTGGAGGGAGGCAGCATGTTTGGCCTTGGGTTACTGCTGGTAATCCTGCCTTCCCCTTGTAGGGTTAGAGGAGGTCAGAACATGTGACCTCCTTGCCGTTTTTGCAAAGCCCAAGGTCGAGGGGCTTTCACCCAGCCCCTAGAGCCTGGTACTTTGAACTTGGACTTAAAGCCTCCAAACTGTAAGAGAATAAACTCCTGTTTTTTAAGGCCATCCCATTTGTGGTATATTCTTGTCAGAGTGGCACTAGGTAACCAGAACAACATCTATTGGTTTGTTTAAACAATTTATCTATTTTAGGGTCTGTAGATAATCACTTTAAAATCAGAATGAGATGATTCTTTTATAACTTAAAAGAAACTCCTAGAAATAGCAGATTCTCAACCAGTCAGCACTCATTTATTTTACTAAGGAACAAATGAAATTTAAAGTAATGTTTGAGATAAATAACAGATGTGAAGCATTCTAAACAGAAATGGAACATCAAAAATGACAGTAATTTTAAATAAAGATGAAAACTCACCTGTACTATATCCAAAACCATGCCAGCCGAAACTGTTCCAAAGCCAGCTAGCAAAAATGGTACAAGTATTTGCAATGCCATAACTCCACTGGATTCCTTTGGTAACTTCTGGTTCATTTCCACAATGGTATCCTCACCAACATCACTAGAATTATCTTCATTTTGTAACATGGCAGTAGTTTCTGAAGCCTCCCTTCCATCACAATAATTATAGTTGGCATAGTCGTCATACTGTTGGCTGCAGCTTGATGGTGCATGCCCACTGTTGCCATGAAAAGACTGTTCTGGGAAACCATGATACTCCATGTGCTGATCAGATCTATTACTATAGGTCTGTGCTGCAGCTGATAACCCATCTTGCCAAATGCTGTTTGGTTTTTTGTGCCTGTCTTCTGGATTTTTCTGGTAAATGACTGGAACCATACTCAACAATAAGTTTAAAAACTTATCAGACTGAATTGTATTTAAATTTAAAGTCCAATCTACAAAACCTCCCCCACTATTTGGACCATCACTTGTTTTACTGGTAATCAATCTTCCTTTACTATTAGTCATATTGTCATCGCAAAAGACCCTGTACTCCTTAGATTCAAGCTTCATGAACTATAGCAGGTGAATCAGAATCACACAAACCCTGGTATTAAATTAAGATGTCAACTCCATTGTGTAGAAGAAAAGCATAACGTTTCCACTAATAAAAGATGTTCAGTAGTTCCACAGCAGGGGTTAGATCTGGAAAGATAAAAAGAAAATAATTTTTCAAAATTAGATTAACTATCTTGAGTCTTATAGTGAAAAATATATACATACATGTCCTTAAATCAACCCTAAGGTACTGTCACTTTGAAGACTAAGATGTGCCTGACCCAAGCCATGGTATTTTCAATGGCCTCATATGCATATGAAAGCTGGACAAGAATAAAAAAGACTGCAGAAGAATTGATGCATTTGAATTGTGGTGCTGATGAAGAATATTGAAAATACCATGGACTACCAAAAGAAAAAACAAATGTGTTTTGGAAGAAGTACAGCCAGAATGATCCTTAGAAGGGAGAACAGACAGACCTCATCTCACCTACTTTGGTCATGTCAGAAGGGACCAAAAAAAAAAACTCATTACCATCGAGTTGATTTGACTCATAGCAACCTCTCCTTGGGTTTCCGAGGCAGTATCACTACGGGAGTAGATTGCCCAATCTTCCTTCCGAGGAGTGGGTTTGAACCAGCAGCCTTCTGGTTAGTGATCAAATAAATGCCTTAAGCACTACACCACCAGAGCTACTTTATTATCATTATCATTATTCTTTAATGTTGCATATATTCCACTGTGTGCATGTACCACAGTTTGGTTATCCAGTCATCTTTTGATGGCTACTTAGGCTGTTTACATCTCTTTGCTATTGTGAAAAGTGCTGCAATGGACATGGGTGTGCATATATCTATTCATATCTTGCCTCTCACTTCTTTAGGATATATAGCTAGTAGTGGGATTGCTAGGAGCTCTAGTAGCTTAGTGCCTAAGGCATCTGACTGCTAACCAGAAGGCTGGCATCTCAAACCCACCAGCCACTCCTCGGGAAGACTAGGCAATCTACTTCTGCAGTGATACTGCCTCAGAAACCCAAGGAGGGGTCGCTATGAGTCGGATCTGACTTGACAGCAGTGAGTCTGGTTTTTATTTGGTTAGTAGGATTGCTGGATCAAATGGTATTTCTATTTCCAACTTTTTAAGGAAGAGCCATATTGCTTCCCATAGTGGTTATATCATTTTACAATCCCAACAGCAGTGTATGAGAGTTTCAAACTCTTCACATCCTTGCTCGCATTTGTTGTTTTCTGTTCGTTGAACTTTGCTATTATTGCTGGAGTGAGATGGTATCTCATTGTCATTTTGATCTGCATCTCTCTATGGCTAATGTTCACGAGCATTACTTCACGTGTTTGTTGGCTGCATGAATATTTTCTTCAGTGAAGTGTGTATTTATATCCTCTGTCCATCTGTAAAACCAGTTTTTTAAAGGCCCAATGACTTTTAGATATTCATTTCATCATTTGAACTCCTCAGCTTCTCCATTTCTCATTGAAAATTCTTTTACTGAAGAATTTATAGTCATGACTTCTCTCAGCACTTATTCCAAAAAGCTCTTCAATAACTGTACCCTGGATTTTTCATGTTCACCTAATAACATTTTCTGCCTTCCTGTCATCACCATGTTCCAAAATAAACCCATCTCCCACAAGAACACACCAGAAACTATGAGGACACCCAGGTCCCATTTTTGCAGATTGTAGACCTTGTCTACTGATCACACTGAATAACACTCTCTTCTTCATTTGAGGTAGTCCTACAGCTGTTAGTGAAATCACTGCTTATTTCTTAGCCTTCTGATTTCATTATTCTCATCCACTCACATTGCTTATGTTTGGTTCCTAATTGTTTCACACTAACTCAACACCTTCCACTCAGTTACCCAGAATATCTCTTATTCTGTTCTAAGCTTCCTTTATTCCAATAAAATTTCCTTTATTCAGTTTTCCCATTGCTGTACTTTCTAGCATACTGTTCATACCATCCAGGAACTCTGACCTCATTCAAAAGATCAAAATAAATGCATACCACTACAAACAAATCTACCCAAATTAATACAGAATTAAGTGTGAAGACAAGAAAATAACAGGTAAAATCAAATGCCAAAGACACACTTAGTAATTTTCCTACCATTTACAGTTTTAAAAAGAGAATTTTTTTTTAATTAAAGGGATCTATTAGGTCTCCCACTACCAACTGCCACATGGCAGAGATAACCACATCTTGTGTTTCCTATGATATCTAATATATGACTAGGCCCTCAAAAATTAAAAATCAATATGGCAACGTAAAAGAAATCTTTAGAATTCCAAATGCACTGTTGCTGCTTGGTAGAGCTGTAATTCATGGTATCCAATTAATAATGTATAACTAGAAAAAATGTAATTTTAAATACATTATGCATCTCTTTGGCTCACTACTTTTAGCTTAACAAGGAAAAGGAATTACCTCATGGGAACACTTCTAAAGAATGAGGGTGTACCCAGTCAGTAACAGGCCCATGTACTTTATAAGGTAGAAGTCTCAATTGGTCCAAACAATAGTTGCATTATAGTCATTTACATATTTTATCCTGTAATTTTATTATCACTGTTCAGCTCATTTAAAAGTCCTTGAAAAGTGAAATATAGGAAATATTACCTCACAAATACTGTCCTCCCTAATTAAAAAGCTCACCAAAAACCAAAAACCAAACTCACTACCATCGATATGATCTGATTCACAGCAACCTCTCCTTGGGTTTCCAAGGTGGCATCTCTACGGAAGTAGATTGCCCGATCTTCCGTCCAAGGAGTGGCTGGTGGGTTTGAACCGCACAGCCTTCTGGTTAGCAGTCAAATACCTTAGGCACTACACCACCAGAGCTCCTATAAAAAGTGTACCACTGAAGTAAAAATATCTCCTTTTATGACTGAAATATGCAGAATTAGCGCCTAAGAAAAATCTGAACTTCTTTGACTTAAAACAACAAACTCGCTAATGAAACAGAACTCACATAGTTTTCATTTAGGTAATCGGCAGTGGTGCCAAAGTTTCTTAGGTTGGGAAAAATGAGAGAAAAGTCAAAGGGCAAGAAATTTCCATTTCAGTCATATTTAATTGCTATAAAATTCATAAACCTAATATTCTCTGCACAAACATGAAAGCCTGCAATGAGTCATGGGCATGATTCAGCTACTAACATCTAAAAGCTAGCTGATTCCAGAAAAATAATCACTAATTTCTAAGACTGTCCCCCACAGAAAAGACAATGTCATAAGATTTATCAATCCTAAAGTTTCTGTATGCTTAAAAGACAGCCAGGCATTTGTAAAGAATTCATTTAAGCCAAGAGGAATAACCAGTGGGTATAATAAACCCTTAGTACAATAAATCTTCAATACATCTCAAATGATTTTTCAAATGAAACCGAACCCATACAACTGATTTTGGCCTCAGAATCACAAACCTCAAATCCTTCTAACACCCATATCCCCAAAAAATTTAATAGAGAATTTTTTAAAGAATGGTTTATCTGAAAGAAAAACAAGTCAAGAAATCAACTAAAGCAGTTAATTTAATTTCTACTTACTGAGAAAATGCTGAAAGAATAAATTTGTCCAAATGTACCCAAAGAACTGCATGGATTGTGTAAACAGTACATTTTATTCTACCAAGTGCCATCAGTTAGATTTTATCTGTTGTTGTTATGTGCCGTCCAGTCGGACCCAACTCATAGTGACCCCTCCTTGGGTTTCCGAGGCAGTATCACTACAGAAGTAGAGTGCCCCATCTTCCTT
>NW_006921796.1:5210425-5212016 GCF_000298275.1 Orycteropus afer afer | reverse complement strand
GATCCAACTCATAGCAACCCCTCCTTGGGTTTCTGAGGCAGTATCACTACGGAAGTAGATCGCCCAATCTTATTACTTACATGTTAAATTCATTAATTTCCTGAAAATTATTGCAGAGATGGCAGTGATAACACAACAAATGCTGACAAGGTTGTGGAGGGATTGGCACTCATACACTATGCTGGTGGGACTGTAAAATGGTACAACCACTATGGAAAACAGTATGGTGCTTCCTCAAAAAGCTAGAAAGAGAAATATCTTATGATTCAAGGCTGGCAGATGATACTTCTACATATGTATTTGTATGTGCTATAAGAATGTCTATATAAATAGAACTAACAAAACCAAACAAAAACCAAACTCACTGCCGTTGAGTCAGATCCAACTCATAGCAACCCCACCTTGGGTTTCTAAGGTGGTATCACTATGGAAGTAGATTGCTCCCTCTTCCTTCCAAGGAGTGACTGGTGAGTTTGAACTGCCAGACTTTTGTTTAGCAGTCAAATACCTTAGGCACTACACTACCAGAGCTCCTGTAGTATAGCATAACATACTATACAAAAAATAAAATTGTTCTATTTCCTTCTTTGGTGAATAGCAACTGGGGTCTTAAAAGCTTGCAAGTGGCCATCTAGTTGCAATAGGTATCTCTTGCCCAGAGCAAAGGAAAATGAAGAAAACCAAAGACACATGGAAACAATTAATCCAAGAGACTAGTGGACCATGCGAACCTCAACCTATATGACCATGAGACCAAAGAACTAGATGGTGCCCAGCTACCACCATCAACCACTCAGAAAGAGATCAGTGCAGGAGATCCTGGATAGAATGGGAGAACAATGTGGAACAAAACTCAAAATCATTAAAAAAAAAAACAGGTTTACTGGTCTGATAGAGCCTAGTGAGACCCCCAAGACTAAGGCCCCTAGTTACCATTCAGGTCTGGAATTGACCTCACTCCCATGGCTTCCAGCCTAACAATGGACAAGCATATAGGGTGAACATTTATATCAGATAGATACACTCCTTAAAATGATCAACCATAGGAGAACAGAAGGGCAGTATTTATATAGGGAGATAGCTCGGGGGCAGGAATGCATAGGAAAGGAGGACATAGGGAAGAGATAACTACAAGAAAGAAGTAGGAAGAGAGCTGTTACACTGAGGGGAATTGCAGTCAATGTTACAAAACAAAATGTGTATGAACTGCTGTACGGAAAATGAATTTGCTCTGTAAACTTTCACCCAAATCACAATAAAAATTTAAAAAAAAGAAATACTTTATGATCTAGCAATCCCACTCCTAGGTCTATATCCCACAAATTTAAGATCAGTGACACAAATAGTTTTATGCAATGTTCATCGCAGCATTATTCACAATAGTAAAAACATAAAAACAACCTAAGTGTCTATCAATGGATGAATGGATAAATAAATTGTGGTATATGCATGCAATGGAATACTACACAACTATAAAGAATAATGAGATGTCCATGAAACATAACGAGGATTAACCTGGAGGACATTATGCTGAGTGAAATAAGTCAAAAACAAAAGGACAAATATTGTAGCTCTGGTAGCATAGTGCCTA
>NW_006921796.1:5207310-5210195 GCF_000298275.1 Orycteropus afer afer | reverse complement strand
ATACATATACACAGAAAGCAAAGTTCTTTGATGGTTACCAAGGATGAGAAAGAATGGGGGAATCACTTTCTAAATAGCAAACACTTGTTACTTTTCGTAATGGGAAAGGTAATCCTAAATATGGGTGAAGTAAGCACAAACTGACAAGGTAAACAAAGACACTAAGAAGTACACAAGAAAAAAGGATAATTTTGATAAATTCTTTAACATATATAATATTACAATAACAGTAAAAACAACCAAAAATATGTGTGTCACAGAGGTAGATATGGATATGTGTGTGTGTGTGCATGCACAGAAAGGCATATGTGAGTAAATGCACATGCATGTACAGGTGAATCTGTAGGCATATGTATATACGCATTTGTGCGTGTTGCATATATATCCACATACATAAGAAACTACATGGGAGCACAGTTAAAGAGGCTTCCTAGACATATCCAAAAAACTTGTGAGATTGGTTTACTGGGTCAAAATTGTGGTATATACATGCAATGGAATACTACACAACTATAAAGAATAATGTCCCTAGTCTCAGAAGACAATTTAGTCAATTGGCACAACATAGTTCTAAAAAGATAATGTTCTCAGCCTAGTCTGATTAGTAACATCTAGGGTCTTAAAAACTTGCAAATGGTCATCTAAAGTACAGCTAACAGTCTCTACTCATCTGACACAAAAGAGAATGAAGGAAACCAAAGGCTCAAAGAAGAAACTAGTTCACAGGCCTAATAGCCCCCATGAACCATGGCCTCTTGTAGCCTGAGACCAGAAGAACTAGATGGTGCCTGGCTGCCACTACCATTCTGACCAGCGACACAATAGAAGGTCCCAGATAAAATGGGAGAAAAATGTAGAACAAAATTCAAATTCCTAAAAAAGGCCAGACTTACTGGACTGATAGAGACTAAAGGAACCCCGACTCTATTGCCCTAAGATACTCTTTGAATTTGAAATGGAAGATGTTTCTGCAGGCCACCTCTCAGACAAAATATAGACTGGCTTATAAAATAAGCAGTATCACCCATAAGCAATGTGCTTCCTTAAACAATTAACTATATGAGACCAAACAGTCAACATTTACCCAAATGCAAAGACCAGAAGGGAAGGGAAGCTAGATCAATGGAAACAGAACACACAGAACAGAAATTACAAGAATGTTGACACATTATAAAAACATACGCATGGCACAGAACAATTTATAAAAAAAAACTGTTAAAGGAGAACCTAACTTGCTGTGTAACCTTTCACTTGAAACACAACATTATTTTAAAAATTAAACCTTTTAAAAAGGAAAAAAAAAAATTTCAGATGCTCAATCATAGAATTTCCCTCACTAACAGTGCCCAAACCTAGAGAAAACCCTACTTCCTTAGTGTTCTGGTTACCTAGTGCCACATGACAGGAAATATACCATAAATAGGATGGTCTTAACAAACAGAAGTTTATTCTCTTACAGTTTGGAGGCTTTAAGTCCAAGTTCAAAGTGCCAGGCCCTAGGGGCTGGGTGAAAGCCCCTCAACCTTGGGGTCCAGCTCAGCCTCCTACTCCCAGCCCTATGGAGCTAAAGGTGTTTCTTCACTCAGACAGCTGCTGGCTGCTGAGGCTGACAAGTAAAAAAGCACAGTCCCAATGTTACAAAACCACACAGCAGGCCATTAATTCAAGTTCATTGTAAGTCCTGAGGTCAGCAGAGCATGGCAGGCTGCTGAACAGCAACACGGCTACATGCAGGGTCCAAGCGTGCCATAAGCTAGAGACTATCCCCAAGGCTTCTCCTTATATACAGGAAGCAGGCCACATCCCAAAGGCAACTACTCAACTGCTTGTGGTAGATCCCACCATGGAGGTGATTGCCAGTCTCATCATGGGGAGTAACTACAACCAGCTGCCAAGCCACTCAACCAGGTCCAGCCAAGCTGACACACAAACATAACCACCACAATTAGCCCCCTGACAAATCACTCAAGTAAAGCCCAAATTCTACAACAGGTTCTTTCCAACACCCTCATACTAAGATGCCCTATGGTTCCCTATGGTTCATGCATTTCCTCGTTGAAACACGTAATAAACTCAACTTACTCTTGGTGGTCAATGGTTGAAGGGCACTGTCTGTCAAATTGATGTGTCTTTGAGTTTAATTATAGGCATGCACTTGTATATTTGTGAGTTTATAGTTCTCGTAGAGAAATTTTTCATTTTTCTTTGCGATTTTTTTTAACTTTTTGTTATGCTTAGAAAATACTTCTTCACTCCACAACTGTAAATAACTCATGTAAATTTTCACCTAGATAGAGACAATGAAAAAAGAGGGTTCTGAGAGTAAAAGGAAAACAGAGAAAATGTTTGAGTTGGGAAAAGTGGAGCAGGCAATAAAAAATTCTAAGGTGGTGGGGAAAAAAAAACTACTGCAGAAAACATCACTCACTTCATCATTCAATCTCTTCCCACCCCCCCATCTCATTCCTCACCCCCATATAGTCGCATAAAAACCGGAGTTTTGAACTGTGATTAGGTCAAGGAAGTGAAACAGAACAGACTTGAATTTTTAAAATTTGGGTAAACTGGAGCGATAACCAAGAACTGGGACAAGAAAAATTAAGAGTCACAGCCCTGCTAGAAAATTAATCTCCCTCTCAGGGCAGCATAAGTGTTGCATAACAGCCAAATCTCTTGCCCAAAGAGTGAGAAACAGCATCCCCTGGCTCTAAGATGTCAGCAAACCACATGGCTTTGAATGTGTGCAGCTCTCTACGGTTTTGTCAATAGTCCAATTTCCCACATCAGGCTCCTGAAAGGACTCACTACCCACTCTTCTAAGTCTCCCATTCAAGAGCTTTGACCCATAATTTTTTTTTTCATTCAGGCTGTCATGCCTGTTCATA
>NW_006921796.1:5195434-5206895 GCF_000298275.1 Orycteropus afer afer | reverse complement strand
TTCTACTTCATTATAATGAAATGTGCAAAGACCTGGAGTTAGAAAACCAAAAGGGACAAACACACTCAACATTTCTCAAGCTGAAAGAACTGAGGAAAAAATGTAAGCCTCGAGTTGCAATACTGACAGATTCTATGGGCAAAATATTGAATGATGCAGGAAGTATCAAAAGAAGATGGAAGGAATACACAAAGTCACTGTACCAAAAAGAACTGGTCAATCTTCATCCATTTCAGGAGGTGGTATATGTTCAAGAACCAATAGTATTAAAGCAAGAAGTCAAAGCTGCACTGAAAGAATTGGCAAAGAACAAGGCTCCAGGAATTGATGGAATACCCAATGAGATTTTAACAAACAGATGCCATGCTGGAGGCACTCACTCAGCTATGCCAAGAGATCTGGCAGACAGCTACCTGACCAACTAACTAGAAGAGATCCATAGTTGTGCCCATTCTAAAGAAATTATTGAATATCAGTGATATCACATGCAAGTAAAATCTTACTGAAGATAATTCAAAAACAGTTGCAGCAGTATACTGACAGAGAACTTCCAGAAATGCAAGCTGGATTCAGTACAGGATGTGGAACAAGGGATATCATTGCTGATACCAGATGTATCTTGGCTCAAAGCAAAGAATACCAGAAAGATGTTTACTTTTGTTTTATTGACTATGCAAAGGCATTCAATTGTGTGGATCATAACAAATTGTGGATAACATTGAGATCAATGGAAATTCCAGAACACTTGATTATACTCATGAGGAACCTGTACATAGACCAGGAGGTTGTCATTTGAATAGAACAAGGGGTTACTACATGGTTTAAAATCAAGAAGGGAACAAGCCAGGGTTGTATCCTTTCACCATACCTATTCAATCTGTATATTCTACTTCATTATAATGAAATGTGCAAAGACCTGGAGTTAGAAAACCAAAAGGGACAAACACACTCAACATTTCTCAAGCTGAAAGAACTGAGGAAAATAATCCAAGAAGCTGGACTGTATGAAGAAGGTGGCATCAGGAGTAGAGGAAGGTTCATTAACAACCTGAGATATGCAGACAACACAACTTTGCTTGGTGAAAGTGAGGATGACTTGGAGCACTTACTGAAGAAGACTGAAGACTACAGGCTGCATCACAGATTACATCTCAATATAAAGAAAACAAAAAATCCTCACAACTGGACCAATAAGCAGCATCACAATAAATGGAGAAAAGACTGAAGTTGTCAAAGACTTCATACTGGCTGGTTCTACAATCAACACCAATGGAAGCAGCAGTCAAGACATCAAAAGACGTATTGCATTGGGCAAATCCGCTCCAAAAGACCTTTTTCAAGTGCTGAAGAGCATAGATATCTCCTTGAAGAAGACTAAGATGTGCCTAACCCAAGCCATGGTATTTTCAATAACCTCATATGCATATGATAGGTGTAAAATGAATAAGGAAGACCGAAGAGAGTTGATGCTTTTGAGTTGTGGTGTTAGCAAAGAATGCTGAAAGTACCGTGGACTAATAAAAGAACTAACAAATCTGTCCTGGAAGTACAGCCAGAATGCTCCTTGGAAGCGAGAATGGCCAGACTTCATCTGATCTACTTTGGTCATGTTGTCAGAGGGACCATTCTCTGGAGAAGGATGTCATGCTTGGTAAAGTGGAGGTCAATGAAAGAGGGGAAGGCCCTCAACAAGATGGACTGATACAGTGGCTGCAGCAATGGGCTCAGGTATAGCAAGGACTGTGAGGCTGGCGCAGGACTGGGCAGTGTTTCTGTTGTACATTAGGTCCCTATGAGTCAAAGACAACTCAACGGCACATAACAACAACATTGTACTTCTAGTTTTAGTTTCTCTGGTACTGATTTTGTACTTCTATTTCTTAAATCAGTATTTCTTGTAGGTGATGTTTTTTATAAGCTAACTTAGCCCCTCTGTATAACAAGACAGAGTACATAAAAATAAAACATAATACATTCCCTTAATTGTTTTCTCTGACACTTATAAATCTGAAATATCTAAATTTTGAAACTAGATAATTGGAGTGCATCAGCATTTAAAATGCACAGAAATGAATATTCAGAATTCATACAAAAGTATATCTTCCTACTTTTACTTATAACTCTTAGAACTCAGTTTTAAAAATGCAAACGCTCTTCTGGGACCAACCTGACTCTGTATAATTAAACTGAAAATTAAGGTGCAAGAGGGAAGCTAATGTGTTAAAGTTTATAAGAAAAGCAAAACCAGAAACAACCTAAATGGCCATCGGTGGAGTAATGGATCAACAAATGATGATACATACACAGAATGGAATACTATCAAAGTTAAAGAACAATGATGAATCTGCGAAACATCTCATAACATGGATAAACCTAGAGGTCACTATGCTGAATGAAATTAGTCAATCACAAAAGGACAAATATTATATGAGACCACTACTGTTAAAAGTCAAGAAAAGGTTTTCACTAAAAAAGAAGTATTCTTTGATGCTTACCAAGGGTGAGTGGGGAAGGGAGGGTAAACTACTAACTACAAAGTAGACATGTATTAACTTGAGTAAAGGAAAAAATAAATAATTTTTAAAAAGAAAACATTTTTAAGAAAAGGGGAAACTTACTTGCTACAAGTTAGGTTATCCTTTTTATTCTATTTTTAAGGCCAAGAATATCCACAGTGTCTATGGCTTGTCACAGTGTAAGTACTTACCTAGAGTACTAGTACTATTCATCCACAGGCCCTTCTCTTCCCCTCTCCCAGAGGTGAAGCAGCACCCTCTTGCATCACTTCCTTCTCCTAGGTGATGAAAATAGGCAGCGTAGGACAGCTTCGAGAGCTGAAGTCTTCCACACGTGGTGGCTGAGTACCACAGTCCCTCTCCGGGATTCCTTCACAATGGCACCACCAGGAGAGTGAAGCCGGATCTTCTACCACCCCTCAGCTACACTTTCCCTCAAAAGCGCTCTCTTGGACACATCTGCTATGAAGTCAGTTAAAGCCACTCACTCACTAGGCTACATGTCGATTAGGTAAATTACAGGTACATGGTGTTATGTTACTCAATTATCTTGGCATCAAAATGAAAAGATGACCTAACTCTTCCAGTATCTTTATCCCCTGTAATCAAGTCACTCTGCCCTTTGGTCAAGGCTGAGCACTTCTTTAAACTCCCAGTTTAAAAAAAAAAAAAAGAGAGAGCCCTTTTCTAGATGGCTCTAAGCCCAATTCTTCCTGTTCAAGTTAAAACTAGTCATAAAAGCCATCCACAGACCAACTTAGCTGTCATATAGTGGTCTTTGCTCATTTTTTAAAAAATAAATAAATAAGTCCTGATTTCTCTTCTTCCCCAGCTCATCTGAAGCTGTGCTTCTACTATCCACCAGCAGAGTTCTTTTTTCTCTCCCTCTCCCTCTCTTCTCTTTCCCTCTTTCCCTCCTTCTCTTCATTTTTTTTTTTCCCCCAACAGAAGCTGCATGTGTGCAATGCAAAAAAAACAGAACAAACAAGGGTAACCACAGGGAAGAAGTGGGAAAAGAACTATTACATTACGGGGATTGACATCAATGTCATGAAACAAAATGTGTATGAACTGTTGTTTGGAAAATTAATTTGCTCTGTAAACTTTCACCAAATCACAATTTAAAAAAAAAAAAAAAGTGAAAAAACAAACAGAAAAGCCAAGGGTGAACAAAAATTATCTTTCCTGTAAATTCATCATCCAGAGATAATCACCAATGACATATTGATATATAATGACTTATCATTTTCTATATATATTTTAAAAAACAAAAAAGGTTCATATTGGTTTGTAATCTGCTTTCATTTCAGAAAAGATTAACAAAATTTCCTAGTCAGTATTATTCTACAAAGCTATTTTTAATGACTACATACTATTTCCTCTACTTCTTAATCTCCCCACGCCCCCCCCAAAAAAAAAAAAGCTCACTGCCATTGGGTTGAGTTGATTCAACTCAAGTACTATGCCACCAGAACTCCTTCTAAATCTTCCAAGAGCTCTTTTAAGTTTTCTCTTTTTTTTTTCCAACTCCTCTCTCTACAGGAGCTCTGGTAGCATAGTGCCTAAGACACTTGACTGCTAACCAGAAGGCTGGCAGTTCAAACCAACCAGCCACTCCTTGGAAGGAAAGTTGGGCACTCTACTTCCATAGTGATACTGCCTTGGAAATCCAAGGAGGGGTTGCTATGAATCAGGTCCCAACTCGACAGCACATAACAACAACAACAACAACACCTCTCTCTCTACGCATAATCCAGAAGAACAGCACAACTTCATTTGATTAATAATACATCCTTTACACTTCCACAAAGGAGGTCTGGTGGTGTAGTGGGTAAGACATTTGGCTGCTAACCAGAAGCTCAGTGGTTCAAACTCACGAGCTGCTGTGCAGGAGGACAATGAGGCAATCTACTTCCATAAGGATTTACAGCTTTGAAAGCAATCAACTCGATGGCAGTGGGTACACATACTCATACAACTTGCATTCTGCTGTATTTTATATCTCATAGCCATGATTTCACTTATATTTGTTAAATGACTGGCAAAAAAATTACTACATCTGCCCCACTCCCCCCAAAATCCAAGGCAGGATGTGGTTTATCACCATGACCATGATGTGTCTCCCTCCCAACCATCACACGTAATTCAATGAGAACACCACCAAACAAACGTAAGAGTCACAAAAAGGTCTGATTTTTCCATTATGGCTACTTCAATGCTTTTTAAGAAATTATAAAATATTAAATTCTTAAAAAATTTTTGCTCATCTTTTGGTGTCCCCTTGCTAATGCTCAAATATCCTTAGACTGTCTATTACACACTATCCCCCTGGGATTGAGGAAGAATAGGTTTTTGTTCTCAAAAGTAATATAAGACTTTAAATTCAGGTTATAAAATCTATGCATAACCAAATCCCGCACCTAAGTGTCAGATTTCAGTCAGGTACACTTTTAAAAGAGAGTATCAACTACCTATTCAAAGTATTATTCACATATACTTATTCAAAGTATATTATATGTGGAATCACTGGCAAGAGATTTCTGAGATATTTGCTAAGCTTTCATTAGGTGAGTAAGTCAATAATGGGACTAGAATTGAGATTTTGGCGGGGGGATTTCAAGTGACTTATTCAGCAAGTCTTCATACTTTAATTGGGAGAGACAAAGTGCTTCCTAAAAATTAAATGTTAAGAAGTGCCAATATATAATATTGACAGTAGTTGAGAACTTGGGCTCTAGAGTCAAAATGCTCTGAAGTCCTGGCTCCTAAAATCCTGGCTTTTTTGAGCTATAGGCCATATGGCTCTACACACTTCAGTATCCTCTTGAAAAAATAGCTCCTTCATATGGTTACTGTGGGGATTAAAAGACTTAATACATATGAAGTTCTTAGAGCAGTATATTGAGCCTTCAATAAATGGAACCCAATATCATCAGGAGCCCTGGTGGTACAGTGATAAAGTGTTTTGCTGCTAACTAAATGGTTCGAACCCATCAGCCACTCTGCTGTATAAAGATGAGGCAGTCTGCTTTCATAAAGATTATAGCCTTAGAAACTCAATGGGGCAGTTCTACTTGTCCTATAGGGTCCTATGAGTTGAAATCATCTCAGTGGCAACAGGTAATAAAGCTGAGGAAAACTTCCACCCCTAAAACTCAGGTCCCTCTTCACCTGCTTGAAACATGAGCCATAAAGAAATTTAGACTGGCACTTTAAATTAAATATTTGATGTCACGTTATAGATTTTAGTTTCCTAGGCTCATGGCAGGAGCTCTGGTAGCATAGTACCTCAGGCATTTGACTGTTAACTGGAAGTCTGGTGGTTCAAACCCACCAGCCACTCCTCAGAAGGAAGGTTGGGCAATCTACTTCCATAGTGATACTGCCTCAGAAACCTAAGGAGGGGTCACTATGAGTCAGGTCTGACTTGACGGCACATAACAACAACAGGCTCATGGCAAAAGTAGCCCTGGTGGCACAGTGATTGAAGTGGTTGGCTGTTAATCAAAAGTTCTGTGGCTCAAACACACCAGCCACTCTGCAGGAGAAAGATGCAGCAGTCTGCTTCCATAAATTCCTACAGTCTTGGAAACTCTATGGGGCAGTTTCACTCTGTCCTTATAGGGTCACTAAGAAGCTCTGGTAATACAGTGCCTAAGGCATCTGACTGCTCACCAGAAACTTGGCGGTTCAAACCCACCAGCCTCTCCGCAGAAGGAAGATGGGGCAATCTTTCATAAAGATTTCCAGCCTTAGAAACACAATGAGAGTCGCTATGAGTTGGAATCACCTTGACGGCAGTGGGTTTTGGGGTTATAACGCACTTATTTACAAGAAGGACACTGTTCTGGTTAGCTACTGCCACTCTGACAAGAATACACCACAAATGGGATGACTTTACCAAACAGGAGTTTAAATAATTCAGGAAGCTAGAAGTCCAAGTTCAAAGTACCAGGCTCTAGGGGCTATGTGAAAGCCCCTTGACCTTGGGCATCAGCTCTGCCTCTTGCTTGCAGCCACTGAAGCTAGAGGCTTTTCTTCACTCAGGCAGCTAGCTACTGGCTGCTGAGGATAACAAGCCAGAGGTCGACAAATAAAATGGCACAGTCCCGATGTTACCAAACTACATGGCAGGCCATTAAGTCCATTGAAAGTCCCAAGGTTGGCAGAGCATGGTAGGCTGCTGCAACGACGCAGCTACATGCAGGGTCCAAGCGTGCCATAAGCTAGAGACCTTTCCCAAAGCTGCTGCTTATATATGGGAAGCAGACCACATACCCAAAGGCAGCTACTCAACTGTTCACAGTAGATTCCATCATGGAGTTAAGCCCTGGCAGCATAGTGCCTAAGGCACTTGACTGCTAACCAGAAGCCTGGCGGTTCAAACCCACCAGCCACTCCTCGGAAGGAAAGTTGGGCAATCTACTTCCATAGTGATACCACCTCGGAAACCCAAGGAGGGGTCACTATGAGTCGGGTCCAGCTTGATGGCATATAACAACAACAACAACAACATGGAAAATACTATATCCAGCTTCCCAGCCACTCAACCAAGCCTAGCCAAGTTGACACACAAACTTAACTACCATAGCCACCTTTTATAAAGCTATGAGCTATTTAATAAAAATTTCTGCATCTTATTCACTTTATGGAGTAACTGTGTGGCACAAATGTTTAAGTACTCAACTATTAACCACAAGGTTGGTGGTTTAAATCCAACCAAAGCATCCTCAGAAGAAAGGCCTGGCAATCTCCTTTTAAAAGGAAACTTAAAAACTCTATGGAGTAATTCTACTCTTCACACACAGGGTCTTCACAACTCAGAATCAACTTGACAGCAATGAGATTGGTTTTGATAGTCATTCTGTATTGCCCATTATGTAGATAAAATGTAGGTCTTCACCAAATACATGTTGAAAGAAGGAATGAATGGGATGATGATGAGCTGAGCCTTAAAGAACAGGTAAGATGCAGAAAAATGGGGAAAAGAAAAGCCAGAGACATTCATTCCAACAAAGTGAATGGTAGGTAATCAGGCAAAAGAATGATGGGGAAAATGTATAGGTCTGAGTATAAGATCATGTGGTTAAGAAGCAATATGGTGAACTAGGGAAGATCTGAAATTCCTGGCTGGGGTCTTAAGACTTCATTTTCTAAATCAGGCCAGTTGTTTTTAAACATATGCTTTTAATGTAGAAGGACTCTACATTAAATTAAACCTTATGCAAAATCCCAACATCAGGGATTTGAACTGGTTCTTCCTGGTTCAGTCATGACTGACAATGTCAAATGTGAGTATACCAGAATGATAACTAGAACAGGAAAAATTATGGGATGACACCCTGCAAGAAAACTGATTGATCTCCCACTTAGAAAATAAAGGCAGCGTATGCACTGCACAGCAACCAAATGTCTTTCACAGCCACAGTCGGAAACAACAGTGCCCTGCTCAAAGATGGCAGCCCTCCATGTCCCTCTGAATGTGTGTTGCACTCCACAGTCCTGAATAATCCAATCTCCCACATTAGGATCCTGAAAAGGCTCAGTAGGGCTCTTCTGAGTCTCCCATTCCAGGACTTCCACCTGTAATTTTTCCTACTTTAGTTATTGTTCAAATACGCCCACATTTTACAAATTCAGGTCTGTTCCTATTATACCACATCAACCATTGACTGAATCAGTTCTAACCAGTTCAAAGCCCTGTCCAACATATTAAATAGACAAAAGCAAAGCAGTAGCAGTTGAAGACACCCTGGTTCCCATCCACTCATCCGCCAAATTACCCAACTTCAGAAGATCCTTAAACCCCTACTTGGAGCACAGATGAATAGAAAAAGGTCTGAAGGACAGAGACCAAAGTGTTCACAGCACCTTCCCCTGGAGCACAGGGTGACCCAGGGTACAGAGTGGGGTAAGTAAAGATGTAAAATTCTATTTTCATTTTTTTTAATCCTGTATTTTTAATATTGTTTGAACTTTTGTTTACATTAAGCTTTTGTTTATATTACATTAAGGAGCCCTGGTGGCATAGTGCCTAAGGCGTTGTGGTTGGTTGGTAGTTCAAACCCACCAGCCACTCCACAGAAGGAAGACTGGACAATCTACTTCCATAAAGATTTACCTCCTTGGAAACCCAAACAGGGTAGGTGTGATTCAAAATCGACTCGATGGCAGTGAGTCTGGGGTTTTTTGGTTTTTTTTTTTTTTTTTGGTTTTAATTTACATTGAGTACTTTTTACTTTTTAATTAAAAATTAATAATAAATCATTGCTCTACAAGAGCACTTTTAATGGTAACATCTCTTAGTGGTGCACCACATATTAATGAATCATTTCCATACAGCTGGACATTTTCTTCACCACATTATATTACTCTAATGTGAAAATGAACATCTTTGTGTATAATGCTTTCCTATATTTAGAATTATTTTCTTAAAATAAATTTCTAAAGATTAACAGTTTCAATTTAAGTTATAAATGTACTGCTTAAAACGAAGCACTAAAATATAAAATTCAGTAAGTATTTTTTAAAAGTCATCCTATACTAGCAAAATTTGATTCTAGCACTCTGGTTTAAGGCATATAAAAACCTAGTTTATAAAACTAATTAGCAAAGTTTCCATATGTCTTAAAAATATAAAGTTGAATCAGAACTTGAAATCCCTCTACCTTTCATAGATTTTTCATAGCCTTCCTCAACACTTGTCAGAAAGAGTTTTTCTCTCACAATTCAATTCTGTGAAGTCATAGTTACTGTGACAGTACAATCATTCTCTGGCAACAACTGACATCATTAAATTCTTCCTTGTAAGTTTTTTCGGTATACTTAACTCACTGCCATCGAGTCGGATCCGACTCATAGCGACCCCTCCTTTGGTTTCCGAGATGGTATCTCTACAGGAGTAGACTGCCCAATCTTCCTTCCAAGTTGTGGGGTATATGGACGCTTATTTTACTTCTTCTAAGATCAAAAAAAGGAGCTTTGATGGTGCAGTGATGCTTGAATAATTTCTTTTAGAAAGATCAGTACAAGCCCAGGCCCTATAAGGCAGAAGTTAAAGATGTCCCAAGTGCCCAACTTTTCCAAACTGCCATCAGAGCTCCTCTATTTTACTTCTTCTAGGATCAAAATAGGAGTTTTGGTGGTACAGTGGTGCTTGAATAATTTCTTTCAGAAAGATCAGCACAAGCCCAGTGCCTATTTTTTTTTAAAAAAAAAAGAAACAAACTCACTGCCATCCAGTCAGATCCGACTCATACTCACCCCTCCTTGGGTTTCTGAGGCAGAAGATTGCCCAATCTTCCTTCTGAGGAGTGGCTGGTGGGTTTGAACTGCTACCCTTCTGGTTAGCAGTCAAATGCTTTAGGCACTACACCACCAGAGCTCCCAAGTCCCTGTAAGGCGGAGATTGATGACAACCCAAACGTCCAACTTTTCCAAACTGCCATGCCATTCCTTAATTTCTGATATCAACTCCTCCTCCTCCCCGTAATAATCTCCCTTGCTTCTTAGGGTTCCATAGTTCACTGTAACGTCTCACAGAACTCACAAACTCCCAAGGATACGGCTCACGGCTCACATAGCAGGGAGGCTGGCAGGCTGGCAAGTCCCAGGTCTGAAGGATTATCCCAACTCATGTGGTTGCAGGGGTTGATGAACCCAAATTGGCTCGTCAGATGACGGCTGCTGTCTCAAATCCATGGATGAGATGAGGAACCAAACATGGAACTGGAGCAAGAGAGACAATTTTCCCAGAACATTCCTATACAGACCCTCAGGGAAGCTAAGGGTGGTGACTTGAGTTACAACCTCCAGCAAGGTAAGACTCAAGATACATCCCACTCTAAACAAGCATAGAGAATAGGATTTACAATAGATCATAAAACGAGTGGTGACTTGAGTTATGCCCTCCAACAAGGTGGGACTCAAAATGCATCCCACTCTAAATAGGCATTGTTATTGTTGTTATGTGCCGTGGAGTCGGACCAACTCATAGCGACCTGACTCATAGCAACCCCTCCTTGGGTTTCCAAGGCAGTATCTCTATGGAAGTAGATTGCCCCATCTTCCTTCCGAGGAGTGGCTGGTGGGTTTGAACCGCCAGCCTTCTGGTCGGCAGTCAAGTACTTTAGGCACTATGCTACCAGAGCTCTCAAACAGGCATGTTGTTATTATGTGCCGTCAAGTCGGCCCTGACTCATAGCGACCCCTCCTTGGGTTTCCGAGGCAGTATCACTACGGAAGTAGATTGCCCAACCTTCCTTCCGTAGGGATTAGGATTTACAATACATCACAAAATGGAGGACAATGGCTAGAAGGGCCATATTAAGCAATTCACTGCACTGCAAGTGGTTAAACCATTCAGCTACTAACAAAAAGATCAGTGGTTTGAACCACCAGCCACTCCACAGGAGAAAGATGAGGCAGTTATGCTTTCATAAAGCTTTACAGCCCTGGAAATCTGATGGGGCAGTTCTGCTCTGTCCTATACGGTCACTATGAGTTGGAATAGACTTGATGGCAGTGGGTTTAACGGGAAGATCAAAATCTATTTTCTGGTGACTTTTCCGTTAGCTCATATGATTGACATTTTAATCTAATGTACTCCCTTTGTCCCCAGCCCTCTTTCTAAAACTGATTTTTGGTGAGTGCTCAGAAAATGCCTGTATATCCGAACAAACTATAAATAATGTTGGATGGCCTGCTCCTGTGAGGCACCTGTGTCACTGCACTGTACTCCTTAGGAAAAGAAACATCCAAATCAGAGACTACTGTTCTTTTTCCTGAAATGGAAGAAATCATGGTGTTTCAATATAACATGACTCTTTTTTAAAAAGTTTTAAAATTGGGGAGGCGGGGCAAGATGGCGGACTAGGCAGAAGGATTGCACAGACCCTCTTCAACAAAGAAAAGGGAAACCAATTAACACAGACACAGAAGATAAT
>NW_006921796.1:5180359-5189389 GCF_000298275.1 Orycteropus afer afer | reverse complement strand
AACAGTGGAAAGATTCTTTTGAAGAAATAGATTAGAACAAGATTTTGGAATACCAGTACCAGTTGGCTGAGGAATTTGAAGTTTGTATTTGAGATAAGAGAAAGACTTAAAAAGGAAAGACCCAAAGGGATCTTTAGAAAATATGAATCTGACCAGTCCCTGCTTGAAACTTTTCGACAGCTTCTCATTGTCCCTAAGATAAATCCGAATTCTCTAAAGTTTAACTTGATGTTATTGTTGTTAGCTGTCAAACTGGCCCAATTCATGGTGACCCCATGAACAACAGGATCTCCCGTTGTGATTCACAGGATTTGCATTGGCTGATTTTTTGGAAGTAGATTTCCAGGCCTTTCTTCCTAGTCTGAAAATTCTGCTGAAACCTGTTTAGCATCATAACATGTGAGCCTCCACTGACAGATGGGTGGTGACTGCATTGAAGGCATATTGACCAGCAATCATATATATCACCCCTCACCTACAGAAGTCCTCTGGGTCTGGCCATCCTGGACCTTTTCTCTGTTCCTCTACTGGAGAGATTTTCAAACTCCTACATCTCCATCTAGTAAATAACTATAGATGATATCCCCTTACTTTATACTATATGTCTTTTTAAAATAAGCTGGTCTCAATCCACTAGGAGGTGCCTGTAGTCTGAAAAGTACTTTAATGTACCACATCCTTTCTCTTTTCTCGGCTTTTCCACATTTTCTTTTGGCTTGATAACACTTGCTCATCCTCATCCTCCCCTTTTACTGCTTCCTATTCTCTTTTATGATCTCAGCTTACCACTTCCCTGACCTTGTAAATTAGTCCCTATGTGATCCTAAAGCACACTATACTTTCCAACACTTCTCAGACTTCAGTGTAATTATACTAACTGTCTTTCCAGGATATAAGCTCCATGGGAGCAAGGACCAATTCTTGTCCATCCCTGAATCCTCAGTAACCAAATAGCTAAACTCTGCCATCAAGTCAATTCTGACTCATAGCTACCCCCACTGGGTTTCCAAGCATGTAAATCTTTACAGAAGAAGGCCACCTCATCTCTCTTCTGTAGAGAAGCTGGTGGGTTCGAACCACTGATCTGGTTAGTAGCCAAATGCCTTAATGACTATACCCCAGAGCTCCTTGAATCCTCAGTGCCAGACACATATTAACTACCAGCTGCTTACTCATGGTAATTCCATGTGTATCAGAGTAGAACTATGGCTTTTCAATGGCTCATTTTTTAAGAAGTAGATCACCAAGCCTTTCTTCCAACACACCTCTGGATGGACTCAAACCTCCAACCTTTTGGTTAGCAGTTGAGCACCTCAACTGTTCACATCAATATTTATTGAGTAAAAAAGGATAAGGAAATGGGGAAATTCAGTATTGCTAAGAGAAATATATTCTCAGTTTCAATTTTACAACGTGATTACGTTCCTAGAGGAACTACAAAACACTATTACCCAGAAGATACTTAGAGACAAGAGAATAGCTGCTTATTTTCCTCTCCATGACAATAGAATTTTCATTCTTCTAAGGAGAAGAAAACAGGATTAAAGGAATGTGCATGGTCTTTCTCTCCACTCTAATCACAAGTTCTTCCTACAAGAAAGTGACTTATCTAACTGGTAAAATAGAATAAAGGTCAATATTCCCAACAGGCCCCACCCTTTAGGCTCTCACTGGCTCTTGGACTCCCTGGCCCTTGAGAGAGAGTTTCCCTTTCCTTTACAACTCCTGTGAGAAAAGCCTCCTGAGATAGGGCTTCCGGCCCCTGAACTTTTCATTAGTCTTCTGAATAAGTGAATAAATGGCACTAAAAGCTACAAGGGCCCGAGAAGGCCAACTCAGGAGGTGTGATCTTTATGGAAGCAGACTGCCATATCATTCTGCCATGGAGTAGCCAGTGGTTCAAATCTCCAACCTTTCCATAAGCAGCCTAGCACTTAACCACTGAGCCACTAGGGCACCTTATATTTTCATTATGTTTGTCAATCATTTCATTAACAAAAACACACTCAGGTTATATATTGAAATAGGCTTCATTCTACAATTGACAGAGTAAGACATAAAAGTGTTGAACAATATTTCTATAGCTTTATAATTTATTAGCTGAAGAGCAGAATTAGTGTGTTCACACACTTTTAATCAGTTGCTTATCCATTATTTCCATTTGGAAACCTTTAATTTTATTTCCTAGTGTGTTTCTAAGAAGCTGTGATGACACAGTGCCAAAGGCATTTGACTGCCAACCAAAAGGTTGGTGGTTCAAATCCACCAGCCACTCCGCGGAAGTAACACTGGGCAATCTACTTCCAGAAAGATTTACCACCTCAGAAACACAAAGGTGGTCATATGTTTCTGATAGTAGATAGTGCAAAAAAGACATGGGGCGGCTTTGTCTGACCTCCTCTAATTTCCCAAGTAGGAAGGGGGATCCAGAACAACACCAACAGCCAAAGGCTGATTCCTATGAGACGGAAGTCAGGCACGCCACTACCCTCCAACCTTGTTAACAATTCTGACACCAACTGTCCCTCCTACAGCACGCTCTACCTCTCTGCTGGGTTCAGTAATCCATTGCAACAGCTACACAGAGCTCACAGACAATGCTTACTATTATGGTGTTTGTTAAGGAAGTAACAGGTTACAATTCAGGATCAGAAAGTACGCAGGATACAGTTCTTCGATCAGGAAAACTTCTCAGCCATGCTGCAGGCATACTTCTCTCTGGCCTTGGCCAGTGTTACAAAGTTCTTTTAGATTTGATGATAAGCACCCCAAGAAAGCTCTTTTAGGTTTGGTGACAGGAACCCAAAGAGGCATCCCGCCTGAAGGCACTCAGTTTGCTTGCTCCATGGGCTGGAAAGCCTGTGCTGTCTCATGCTGGTCTCTTGGTTCTGGTGCCTCTGCCGCTGTGGTTCCTTTGCCGCTGTCTCTCTTCCATCTCTCTGCTGTCCTCTCAATGCAGGGATCTGGGATTAAGGGTGTGCTTCACTCCTGGCTCTTCTCTCTTGAAGGCAGTAACACTGCCCTTTCTGCCTGTGGGCTGGCTCATTTTAAGCAGAGCAGAATGACAAAACTGACCCTAATCCCCACGTTAGGGTTCCATGTACCTTATTTCCATGGTCCCACCCCGAGAAGGGCGCCATGTACCTTACTTACATTATTAGCATTCTATCCAACCCCCCTGGTGGGCCACAAAGCACCTTATAGTTCCACCCAGTCATCTGATGGAAGTCACAAAGACTATGACTAGAAAAGCAGTATTAAATAATTCACTGAACCACAGTAGAGGTAGTATGTTTTTAAACAGTCAGATTAGATTTATGCAAAAATTATCTTAAACTCCTGGGAACTGAGTATGTTAAATGAAAGACTCTGGAGTTGTTATAAAATTTTAAGAAAGATTTTATTTGGGAGCAAATCAAATTTTTGTGAAAAAGAAGTCTGGTACTCAAAGGAGATACCGAAGACTTCAATTTGAAAAAGACAACAATGTCCTTTTATAAGAAACTTTGAAGAAGTTAGCTGTGGAAAAACAAGAGCCCTGGTGGCACAATGGTTAAGCACTCAGCTATTAACTGGAAGGTAGGTGGTGAACCCACCCAGCAGCTCTGCAGGAGAAAGACCTGGTGATCTGCTCCAATAAAGACTGTTGCTGTTGTTGTTAGGTTTCTGTCAAGTCAATTCCAACTCATAGTGACCCTATGTGTTGTTGTTGTTGTTGTTATGTGCCGTCAAGTCAGCCCTGACTCATAGCGACCCCTCCTTGGGTTTCCGAGGCAGTATCACTACGGAAGTAGGATTGCCCAACCTTCCTGTAGGATTGCCCAACCTTCCTTCCGCCAGCCTTCTGGTTAGCAGTCAAGTGCCTTAGCCACTATGCTACCCGAGCTCCCGATGTAGAGCAGAACAAAACACTGCCCAGTCCCCTGTAAAGATTACAGCCTAGGAAACCCTATGGGGCAGTTCTACTCTGTCACATGGGGTCATTTATGCATTATGCATTAGAAATAGTGACTTGACAGCATCCAACAAAAACAGGTGAAAAAAAAGATTAGGTTTTAGAAGGTTGCCATTTAAAGTAAAGACATAAAGACCTCTCTCTAGAGGGCAGCAGGGAGGATTATAAATGGGCCACGTGTTCTTTCTTCCATTTGTAATAGCACAAGGGTTCTTGGCTTTACTATGATGAAATCTGAAGAGAATGTATGTTTGGAAAATGCCAGTTAAGTAAGGTTTTTTAAGTGGAAGCACCTGGGGCTAGTCTAAACTAATTATGGTCATTTCTGGTTGACAGATGTCATGTCTTTTTCAGGGTTTTGCTGTGTAAGACCTGAAACCTAATGCTGAGTGTGTGTACACTTAGAAATTTAAAAAAAAAAAAAAAAGTTGTTGTCAATTCCAACTTATGGTGACCACATATGTGCAGAGTCAAACTGCTCCATAGAGTTTTCATGGGGTGACCTTTCAGAAGCAGAATGCGTCAGACCTTTCTTCCAAGGTGCCTCTGGGTGGGTTCAAAACTCCAACCTTTTCATTAATACATCAGTGCTTAACCATTTGCACCACATAGAGACTCCCACTCAGAAATTAACCAATGAAATACTATTAATCTCAATACCATATGATATTCACCATTCACATATGAACATATTTGTGACAGATGACACAAACTTAGGAAAATAAGATCCTCCACTTGACTTGAGAAGATAAATACATGAAATTTTAATTATTTGTGCTTGGCATTTTTTGATAGTTTGGTTAGCTAGCCCATCAGTACAAATTACTCATAATTAAAGTATAACTTGGATTTTTCAGTCTGAAAATGGCATATATGAAAATGCCAATTGTGTGTAGTCTCTCTTGACTCTTGATTAGAAACTCACATTTGTTGCTTTTCTCAAGATACCAGAAAAAGGAAAGGGCCAATAAGATTCCTAAGAATTAACAGGTGAAGTATTCTCAAAGATTTACACAGCATTCATTCAACCTTTACACCAATATAAGCAATTACATTGTCAGGTATCATATTGGTTGGCATTTTTAGTCAGTGCTAGCCACTCCTCAGAAGGAAGATGGGGCAATCTACTTCCATAGTGATACTGCCTTGGAAACCCAAGGAGGGGTTGCTATGAGTCAGGGCCGACTGGACGGCACATAACAACAACAACAGCCCTAAAACTTAGAATTTCTTTCTATAAATGAAAATATAACTCAACAATAGAAAGACAAATAACCCAATAAGAATATGGATAAAGGATTTGAATAAATGTTTCTCCAAAAAAGATATACAAATTGTACGTACATGAAAAGATGCTTAACATCCTCAGTTATTAGGGAAATGTATATCAAAGCACAATGAGGTAACACTTCATACCCACTTGGATGGCTAAAAAGTAGTCAATGACATTGTTTAAAATATAATTTAAAAAATAACCAATAGACAATAACAAGTGTTGGCAAGGATGTGGAGAAATTGGAACCCTCATACATTGTTAGTAACGTACAATGGAGCAGACACTTGGGAAAGAGTTTGGCAGTTCCTCAAAGAGCTAAAACCAAAAAAAAAAAACCAAACTCAGTGCCTTCAAGTCAGATCCGACTCATTGCGACTCCTCCTTGGGTTTCCAAGGCAGTATCACTACTGAAGTAGATTGCCCAATCTTCCTTTCCAGGGAGGAGTGGCTGGTGGGTTTGAATCTGACTTCTGGTTAGCAGTCAGATGCCTTAGGCACTACGCCACCAGAGCTCCTGCAAAGAGTTAAACATACAGCAATTCTACTCCTAGATAGTATACTCAAGAGAATTGAAAACATGTCCACCAAAAAACTTTTACATCAATGTTCATAGCAGCATTATTCATAATAACAAAAAAAAAAAAAAGGAAATAACTCAAATGCCCATCAACCGATGAATGGATAAACAAAATGGTATTATAGTATACTCACACAATGGAGTCCCTGGATGGCGTCAATGGTTAAGTGCTTGACTACTAGCCAAAAGGTTGGAGGTTCAAACCCTCCCAGAGGCACCTTGGAAGAAAGGTCTGGCTATTTGCTTCTGAAAAATCAGAGCCTTGAAAACCCTATGGAGCCGTTTGCATACATAGGGTGTCCATGATTTGGAAATAACTTAAAAGCAACTAACAACAACGTACAATGGAGCATTATTTAGCCACAAGAAATTAAGTACTGATGTAAGTACAACGTGGATGAATACTGAAACATGCCAGGTGAAAGAAGCCAGACACAAAAAGCCATATACTATATGATTCTATTCATATGAAATGTCAAGAATAGGCAGACCCATAAAGACAGACAGTAGATTAGTGGTTGCCAGGGTTTAGCATAAGGGGAGATTGAGGGTTCAGAGTTTCTTCTGGGATGATGAAAATGTTCAGGAATTAAATAGTGGTGATGGTGGCAAAACTTTGCGAATATACTAAAAACCACTGGACTGTACACTTTTATATAGTAAGTTTTAGGTTATGTGAAATGTAACTCAATTTTAAAAACTTCATTTACAAAAATGTGTATATTACATATGACATATACACATATAGTGTATGTAAAATTCATACACACATATATAAACATACACCGCTCTATAAACCAACGATTTGGGGTTTCTTATTGAGATGTTCCTCACATATAAATAATTAAAGAACACGGTGATACAGGACAATTGCAGAGCCCCGGAGCGGTGGATTTGGGGTGTGCCCCAGCCTGACTCCAGCATCTCCCTTCCAGCTTGCCTTCTACCCATCACTCAACCATCGTCCGCTGTCTGACCCCGTCCCCGGGTCCAGAACAACTGACCCGCGGCGGCCCGGCTTCACTGCCGACGCCCAAGGCCACGCTGCCTCTGCGCCCGCGGTGGGGCAGGCACGGCCGGTGGACTCTGGTGCAGCCCGACTGAGGCCCCGCGGCGGCCTCGGCGGCAGGCACGGCGCGCCCTAGGCGGCTCGAACCGGCTCCGCGCGCTAGGGGCCCTGCCGCACAGCCGCCCCCCTCTGGCCACGCTCCGTCCGCTCCCTAGCTGCCGGGTCCGGAGCCCGGGATCCCGTCCTCACCTCCCTCGGTTACATGGGATGCGCTCCACAGACCCTGGGGCCGCAGCCAAAACCGAGACTTCCCCTCCATTATTATCACCTGCCCCGGAGCGCGGCGGCAGCGGCCGGTGTGAGGAGAGGGGACCTCATCTCCTCAGAACAACGGAGGCACCCAAGGCGGGGGATGAAAGGGGCATTCACCTAGTCCCCAGGCGCCGGCGGCGGCAGCGGCAGTGGCGGGCGACGACTTCGGCCCGCGACTCCCTCCAGCTAGCACGCCTCCTCGCGCCGTCGCTGCCCCGCGCTGACAGCCCGAGCGTCCGCGGCCCGCTTGCTCCCCGCCGCCCCGCCCCCGCGTGGCGGCTCCGCGCAGGCGCAGCCGCGCTGTGGCCGGAGGGGGAAGCGAGAGCTTGGTGATGTGGCCGCCGGGGCGGCGACCTGGAGCGCGAGCACCTCCCCCCTTCCGGACCCTTGCGACGCCCTGGCAGATGCTGGACCGCAACGCGCGCGAGGGGACGAAGGGGGTTATTTTCAGGGGAACCTCCCTAAGAGAGAAAGACCGGCCTTTTTCAGCAGTCTTCCTCATCTCGGTAGGCATCACACTCCACCCCACCAGCCCACGCACAGCCACACCGCCTGGGTCTGAACCCCCAAATCCATGACTCATGCTCTGATCTCATACCAAGGACCTCCTTTTGGCTGGGCTCTTGTATCCCTCTTTCAGACTGAGACGAAAACAAGGCGCAGATTGTGGGCGTGCACAAACCGAGGTCTCAGGGACAGGCTGGACCACCAGGCAAAGATTTAGGGGCAGCTCAATGCATCTTCCCCGTGCTACGTGCGCTGTGCAGGTGGCCGGGGTGCCAGGCTTTTCATGTTTTCCCACACTTGTTCTTAAATTGGGGTAAAAGCCAAATTTGCCATGTGAAACCGAGAAATCATTATTTAACAACTACTTACTGAGTATTTACTACTGTATTTGACTCAGGTAATGGACAATGTTCAGGGACACGCTAGTGATCAAACCGGGATGTCAGTCCACAGACAACTTACTCCATGCAGGAAACAGTCATTTGTAAAATTACACAGCTCATTGCACTGTTTCCTCAGATCAGAGCTTCCACCAATTCTAAGTCACACCAGAGATTTAGTTGCAGCAACTTTGCAGGTGCAAAAGGACGCCTGCATTCATTTATCTATAGTTGTTTTGTTTTTCTTTTTCTTTTTCTCTTTTGCCTCGCAATTGAACTTTGAGTTTTAACTTTCACGTCAGGGTGAAGGGCATTTCCTTATCACACTTGGCCGTTGGTAGTAATACTTTTTATACTAGTCCATGCTGGTGTTCTTCATTGCCTTACCACGTTTAGAAATGAAAGTATAATTGCTAATGAACGTATTTTAAAAAAAAAAAAAAAAGAGGAAAACAGCCTTTGACCAGATAACCAACTGGTTTTTGGTCTTGTTTTGAATTACATTATCACTTAATCTGAGCCTTGAGGATAAGGAGGAGTTGGCCAGGCAACAAAGGGGAGGACTGGAATAGGGAGTCCACTTCCAGAGCTGGAAACTGCAGGGTTGAACGTCTTTTGGTCAGAAGGAGGAGTCCCTGGAGGGCACAAACTACTGTCCAAAGGTCTGATGAGGCATGAGGTGGAGTGTGACCTCCTCCAACTTCCTGAGGAGGTTTGTTGTTGTTAGGTGCCATGGAATAATCTCCCACCCCTAATGATCCTATGTACAACAGAATGAAACACTGCCCGATCCTGTCCCAGCCTCACAATCCTTGCTATACCTGAGCCCATCATTGCAGCCACTGTGTCAACCCATTTTCTTGAAGGCCTTTCCCTTTTTTGTTGACCCTCCACTCTACAAACCATGATATCCTTCTAAGAGAATGATCCCTTATGACAACATGACCGAAGTAGGTTAGACATAGTTTGGCCATTCTCACTTCCAATGAGCATTCTGGCTGCACTTCTCTGTGA
>NW_006921796.1:5168381-5171296 GCF_000298275.1 Orycteropus afer afer | reverse complement strand
GATGATATCCACATACCTACAAGGAATACCAGTTAATACTAGTCATATATTAAATTATTAAAATTTACTCACCAACCACCAAAGCCATAGAAGATGAATTTGAAGATTTTTACCAACTTCTGCAGTCTGAAATTGACCAAACCTGCAATCAAGATGTACTGATGAGTATTGGTGATTGGAATGAGCAAGTTGGAAACAAAGAAGAATCACCAGCAGTTTGAAAATATGGCCTTCGTGATAGAAATTATGCCAGAGATTGCATGATAGAATTTTGCCAGGCCAACATCTTATTCATTGCAAATACCTTTTTTCAACAACACAAATGATGGCTATGCACATGGACTTTGCCAGATGAAATACACAGGAATCAGAGTGACTACATCTGTGGCAAGAGGCAATGGAAAAACTCAATCTCTTCAGCCAAAACAAGGCCAGGAGCTGATTGTGGAACAGACCATCAACTGCTCATATGCTCAATTAAAGCAAGTCCACAAGAGCGAAAATGTGACCTTGATTATATCTACCTGAATTTAGAGACCATTTGAAGAATATATGCAGTGAACACTAGTGACTAAAAACCAGATGAGTTGTGGGATGGTATCAAGAATATCATACATGAAGAAAACAAAAAGTCACTAAAAAGACAGGAAAGGAAGAAAAGACCAAAAGGGATGTCAAAAGAGATTGAAACTTGCTCTTGAGTGGAGAGTAGTTAAAGCAAATGGAAGAAATGAGAAGATAAAAGAGCTGAACAGAAGATTTCAAAGAGCAGCTCGAGAAGACAGAGTAAATTATTATAGTGAAATGTCTAACTTGGAGTTAGAAAACCAAAAGGGAAGAATAGGCTCACCATTTCTCAAGCTGAAAGAACCAAAGTGAAAACTCAAGCCTCGAGTTATATTGAAAAATTCCATGGAGAAAATTTTGAATGATGTAGGTAGCATCAAAAGAAGATGGAAGAAATACTCAGTCATTACACGAAAAATAATTGGTCAATGTTCAACTATTTCGGAAGGTAACATATGATCAAGAATCAATGGTATTGAAGGAAGAAGTCCAAGCTGCACTGAAGGAATTAGCAAAAAATAAGGCTCCAGGAATTGAAATAATACCCATTGAGTTGTTTCAACAAATGGATGTCACTCTGGAGGCACTTACTCATCTATGCCAAGAGATTTGGAAGACAGATACCTGGCCAACTAACTGAAAGAGATCCATATCTGTACCCATTCCAAAGAAAGGTGATCCAACAGAATATAGTAATTATAGAATTACCAATATCACATGCAAGTAAAATTTTCCTGAAGATAATCCAAAATGGTTGTAGCAGTATATTGACAGAGAACTTCCAGAAATGCAAGCTGGATTCAGAAGAGGACATGGAATGAAGGATACCATAGCTGATGTCAGACGGATCTTGGCTGAAAGCAGAGAATACCAGAAAGATGTTTACTTGTGTTTTATTGACTGTGAAAAGCATTTGATGGTGTGGATTATAACAAATTATGAAAAACATTGTGAAGATTGAGAATTCCAGAATACTTAATTGTTCTCATGAGGAACCTGTACATAGACCAGGAAGCTGTTGTTTGAACAGAAATAGGAGATACTGCATGGTTTAAAATCAGGAAGTGAGTGGGCCAGGGTTATATCCTTTCACCATACTTATTCAATCTGTATGCTGAGCAAATAATCCTAGAAGCTGGGCTATATGAACAAGAACATGGCATCAGGATTGGAAAAAGACTCATTAACAACCTGCAGTATGCAGATAAAACAACTTTTTGCTGAAAGTGAAGATGATGTAAAGCACTTACTGATGAAGATTAAAGACTACAGTCTGCAGTAGGAATTCCATGTCAACATAAAGAAAACAAAAATCCTCACAATTGGTCCAACAAGCATCATCATGCTAAATGGAGAGAAGACTGATGTTGTCAAAGATTTAGTTTTACTTGGATCCACAATCAACATCCATGGAAGCAGCAGTCAGAAATCAGATGTCATATTGTACTGGGAAAATATGCTGGAAAAGATCTATTTAAAGTGCTGAAGAACAAAGATGTCACTTTGGAGACCAAGGTGTACCTAACCCAAGCCATGGTATTTTCATTTGCCTCATATGTATTTGAAAGCTGGACAACAAATAAGAAAGATTGAATAAGAGTTGACAGATTTGAATTGTGGTGTTGGTAAAGAATAGCAAAAATACCATGAACTGCCAGAAGAATGAAAAAAATCTGTCCTGGAAGAAGTACATCTGGAATGCTGCTTAGAAGCAAGAATGGCCAGACTTTGTCTCACCTACTTTGGTCATGTTATCAGAAGGGACCATTCCCTGGAGAAGGATGTCAAGCTTCGTAAAGTAGAGGGTCAGGAAAGAGAAGACCCTCAATGAGATGGCTGCAATGATGGCTCAAGCAAGAATTGTGAGGCTGGCGCAGGACCAGGCAGTGTTTCATTCTGTTGTACCTAAGGTCACTGTGAGTTGTTGTTGACTGGACAGCACCTAACAACAACATGGTGTAAATACTGCAATGGCTGATTTCCAACTACAACTTGCTCAAAAAATTACAACTATTTAGTAATCGGCCCCCACATACTGGTTCAAGCTGCACATCACTGCATTATTGACATTTAAAAAACAAAACATAAATAGATATAAAAATAAGCATGGGTATACAAGGATACAAGTGAAGGTGCTTGTATTACTGGATCTTTCCAATGAGAGGGCCTAGAAGCAAGACACATCAGCAGCAATCAGCAGACCTAGCATCTAGGTGTCACTTTCTAACTACCGTTCTCCACACTGAAAGTAACAGTGCTCCTCGGAGGGAGAGCTAGTGCCAGGGCTGGAGCAGGAAAGGCACAAGATGAGCCTGCAATAACTTTTACCATTCTTTTTTTTTTTTTTT
>NW_006921796.1:5158040-5166901 GCF_000298275.1 Orycteropus afer afer | reverse complement strand
CATTGCTGTAGAATCGGATCTGACTCATAGCGACCCCTCCTTGGGTTTCCGAGGTGGTATCTCTAGGGAAGTAGATTGCCCAACCTTCTTTCCCGGGAGTGGCTGGTGGGTTTGAACCGTCAGCCTTCTGGTTAGCAGTCAAATGCCCTAGGCACTATGCTACCAGAGCTCACAGTAGCTTATTAAAACCCTCTAAATAAAATAAAAATCCATGAGCCAGAACTAATAGAAATGAATGAGAGGAAGAAACTTCTGCCTCACAGTAGAATACCAACTAAACATAGAGAGGGCATAAGAGTTAGAAAATCCATAATCAATGAATGCAAAGTGCCAGTGTATCTCACCACAAATACTTGTGAATTACAAAGAGAAAAGTGCAGAAACCTGGCAAGCACCACCTCAAGCAAGTGATCAAAGTTAATGTCACCAGTAATAGGACAAATCTCCATCATGTGCCTCCTGATAAGGTGCACTGGGAAGGACCTAACATCACTTCTGTGATATTCTTGCCAAAAATGCATAATCTGAACCTATCCCTAAGGATACAGCAGACACACTCACATGGAGGAACATCCTACAAAATAACTGGTTACTCTCTTCAAAAGGGAGTTCTGGTGGTGCAGTGCCTAAGGCATTTGACTGCTAACTAAAAGGTTGATGGTTCAAACCCCCCAGCTACTCCATGGAAGAAAGATGGGATAAACTACTTCCAGAAAGATTTACTCAGTGAGGTTGTTATGAGTTGAAATTGACTTGATGGCAATGGTTTTGGGTTTTATTATTATTATTATTCTCCTCAAAAGCACCAAAGTCTAAAAGACAGAAAATGACTGAAGAGCTGTCACACATTAGAGCATAGGGCAGTGTCAGATTACCCAGTAAGCGAGGTAAGCATGGGCTTACTTGTGCTTACTTACTAATCCAAGGAACAATTACACATTTTTTTTTTCACCTTATCAATGATTCTGCTTCTAAGAATGGCTGGCATTTGTCTATCTCCCAATCCACCAGCATCTTCCTATAAAATCAAACGCTCTTCAAATTTACAATCCCTCACAAGGACAGAGTACCTCGCAAGCAAAGTAAGCATGGGTTTGTTTCTGCTTATTGACTAATCATAGTGAACAGTTCCACATCTTTTTCACCACAGATGTGAAACTGTTGACTATAGATTAGTAACTTAGCACAAATAAGCCCATATTTATCTTGTTTATTGGATAATCTGCCCTTGGCAGATTGTTGAATTGTAAACTGGGAAAAAACACTTCTGAGGCAATTGAAATTTGACTAGTGGGTTGTTGTTGTTAGGTGGCATTGAGTCAGTTCTGACTCATAGTGACCCTATGTACAACAGAACGAAACACTGCCCAATTCAGTGCCATCCTCACAATCCTTGCTATGCTTGACTCCATTATTGTAGCCACTGTGTCAATCCATCTCATTGAGGGTCTTCCCCTTTTTCACTGACCCTCCACTTTACCAAGCATGATATCCAGAGACTAGTCACTTATGATAACCTTCAAAATAAATGAGGCTAAGTCTTACCATCCTTGGTTCTAAGGAATATTCTGGCTGTACTTCCAAGATAGATTTATTTGTTCTTCTGACAGTCCATGTATATTCAACATTCTTCACCAACACCATAATTAAAGACGTCAATTCTTCTTCAGTCTTCCTTATTTTTTTTCTAGCTTTTGCATGCATATGAGGCAATTGAAAAATAGCGTGACTTGGGTCAGGTGCACATTAGTCCTCGAAGTAGACGTCTTTGCTTTTTAACATTTAAAGAAGTCTTTTGCAGCAGATTTTGCAATACATTGTGGATTGCATACAGTGGAGTAAAGTATTGTATTCATGTTAAAATTTCTGATTTTGATTATTGTACTCTGGTTATGTATGAGAATATCCTTGTTCTTAGGAATTGAACATTGAAATACTTAGGAGTAAATAAGCAAGAAGTTTACAATTTACTCTCAAACGATTTTTAAAAGTGTGTATGGGGAGACAGAGAGAATGTGATAGCGCAAAAGGCAGATGGAGCAAAATGTATCAACTCAAACTACCCTGGCAGGATTCTAGCAGTGCAGAGGCAACCACACAAAGCTGCTTCTGCTCCTTGTCTCCGGAGGAGTAGCTATCTCTCCTCTGCTACCTTCTCTATCCCTTGCTAAATAAGTCAAAAACTTATACCAGATGTGGTTATGGTCTGTTTGGGCAGCATCAAAGAGGAAGACAGCTACTGTGACCACAAAAAGTTATTCACTTGAAAATAATTGAGACCTCCCTGTCCTGGACAGCAATTTGGGGGCCCTGGTAACAGTTTGTAATCAGAATGTGTCAACTTGCACAACGTTCTTACCACTAGATAGATGAAAAAGGTAGCGTGGGATGAAAAAAAGGAAAGAGTACAGACTGCACACACTCTACGGATGCAGAAAAATGTTTCCTTCCAGTTCTCTCCCACGCTTCAACCTTTTGTGATCCCTCTTTTGAGAGTTTCTAATACTTTTCCCCTCATCAGTTTGGTTATCATTTATAAAACACTATCATTACAATGCATAGTGAATGGCCCTGGTGTTATTAGGTGCCATTGAGTCGATTTTGACTCAGCGACCACATGTGACAAAGTCGAACTGCCCTACAGGTTACAAACCTACAGGTTTTCTTGCTTACAGTCTTTATGGAAATACATTGGTCACCAGGTCTTCTGCTGTGGGTTCAAACTGCCAACCTTTTGATTAGCAATTGAGTACTTAACTGTTGAGCCACCAGGTCCCTGACTTACTGACCTAATTATGTATACACTAAGTATTTTGGGGATGACACCAGCAACCTAGTCACACCAGTTACCAATTGCCACTGAGTCAACTCCAACTCACGGTGCCACTGTGTGTCAGAGGAGAACTGGCCTCCACACGGTTTGCAACAGCTGCTTTTTCCAAAGTAGATCACCAGGCCTTTCTTCTGAGTAGCCTCAGGGTGAACTTGAACCTCTAAACTATCAGTTAGCAGCTGAATGACCGTTTGCACCACCAGGGACTCCTAAGGTCAATTCTGACTTGTAAACCATATAAACCAAAAAAAACCAAACTCAGTGCCGTCAAGTCAAGCAACCCCTCCTTGGGTTTCTGAGGTAGTATCTCTACGGAAGTAGATTTCCCGTTCTTTTTTCCGAGGAGTGGCTGGTGTGTTTGAACCAGCAACCTTCTGGGTAACAGTCAAATGCTTTAAGCACTACACCACCAGAGCTCCTGGGGACCCTATAGGACACAGTAAAAGTGCTCCCACAGGGTTTCCAATGCTGTAAAGCTTTATGGAAGTAGACTGCCACATCTTTCTCCCACAGAACAGCTGGGGGGTTTAAACAACTGGACTTTTGGTTAGCAGCCAAGTGCTTAACCACTGTGCCACCAGGGCTTCCTTTTATAATTATGTTCTTGTTGTTAGGTGCCATCGACCTAACAACTCATAGTGACCTTACATATGACTGAAACACTGCCTGGTCATGCACCAGCCTCACAATCCTTGCTATACCTGAACACATGGTTGTACCTACTGTGTCAATCCATCTCGTTGAGGGCCTTCCCCTTTTCCGCTGACGCTCCACTTTACCAAGCATGATATCCTTCTCCAGGGAATGGTCCCTTCTGACAACATGACCAAAGTAGGTGAGACGAAGTCTGGCCATTTTCACTTCCAAGGAGCATTCCGGCTGCACTTATTCCAGGACGGATTTGTTCATTCTTCTGGCAGTCCATGGTATTTTCAGTATTCTTTGCCAACACCACAAGTCAAAAGCATCAACTCTTCTTCAGTCTTCCTTGTTCATTGCCCAACTTTCACATGCACATGAGGCAATTGAAAACACCCTGGCTTGGGTTAGGGGCACCTTAGTCTTCAAGAGACATCTTTGCTCTTCAGCACTTTAAAGAGGTCTTTTGCAGCAGATTTGCCCAGTCCAATATGTCATCTGAGTTCTTGACTGCTGCTTCCATTGGTGTTGATTGTGGAACCAAGTAATATGAAATCTTTAACAACTTCAATCTTCTCTCCATTTATTACAATGCTGCTTATTGGTCCAGTTGTGAGGATTTTTGTTTTCTTTATGTGAGGTGTAATCCATATTGCAAACTTTAGTCTTTAATCTTCATCAGTAAGTGCTTCAAGTCATCTTCACTTTCAGCAAGCAAGGTTGTGTCATCTGCATATTGTAGGCTGTTAATTACTCTTCCACCAATCCTGATGCCACATTCTACTTCAAATAGTCCAGCTTCTCAAATTATTTGCTCAGCATACAGATTGAATAAGTATGGTGAAAGGATACATCCCTGATGTAATCCCAATTATTATTGACTGTAGCAGGCACTGTGGGTGCCTTTCTAATTTCCTTCTCCCTTTCCCTTGACCATAGCAGTTCTGCCTTCTATAGGGAACTATGGGGGACCTGACTGCTTAAGCCAATTAGAATAACTTCATTCCCCATGTCACAGCTAGTTCACAAGTGGACTCATGACCCAAGCTGGTTAATTTTGCATTTAACTTTTGACTGTCATTTCCAATTTCTTGACAAAAGTTTCCATTAGCAAATGAAGTTGAAATCAGCAATCAAGTGCTACTTCAGTTCTCTCATGAATAAAGCTTGATCATAATAATAATTAGATTGTATGATGTATTATAAATGCGAAACAACCAAGTTTCTTATTTTTAATATGCTTACTTCCACAGTAATACCACCTCAGAAACCCAAGGAGGGGTTGCTATGAGTCAGGACTGATTCCACGGCAGTGAGTTTGATTTGATTTTCAAGTATCTTAAAATTTATAACAGTTCATCTTCTTAATATCATCCTTTTTCATACCATGTATTTGTTGAGTAAAACAGGTTATTTATCTTATGAAATTTCTCACATTCTAGATTTGAAGTCTAGACTGAAGTTGTTAAGAATTTCCTTTTACTTGGATTAACAATCAATGCTCATGGAAGCAGTAGTCAAGAAACCAAATGATGTTTTGCATTGGGAAAATCTACTGCAGAAGATCTCTCTAAAGTGTTAAGAAGCAAAGATATCACTTTGATGACTAAGGTACAGGGCCTTTTCAATCATGTCATATGTATGTGAAAGCTGGACAATGAAAAAAGAAGACTGAAGAAGAGTTGACACCATATGAATTGTGGTGTTGATGAAGAATATTGAGTATATTGTGGACTGCCAGAAGAATGAACAAATCAAGTTTTGGAGGAAGTGTGGCTAGAATACTCCTTAGAAATGAAGATGCAAGATATAGTCTTGCTTACTTTGGACACATCATCAGGAAATACCAATCACTAGAAAACAACATCACGTTTGGTAAAATAGAGGGTCACTGAAAATGAGGGAAACCCTCATGAGGTGGACTGACACAATAGCTGCAACAGTCAGCTCTAACATACCGACAATTATGAGGATGGCACAGGACCAAGGAATATTTCATTCTGTTATACTTAAGGTTCCTGTGACTCAGAGCCCACTTGATGACAACAACAAGATTTGGCTGATTGCTTTCTTGCATAGTTTCATTTGTCCTTTTATTCTTCACATTTCCTGTAAACTGGTAGTTAGAACTGGGGACTTGATTACACCAGGGGCACATAGTATCTGGTTGTCACACTATTAGTGATGTCAGGATCATTGGTACAGCCAGGTTTTGTAAGTGTGATCTATTGATTATGAAGTTTTCAGCCAAGCTTTCACTAAATGGTTTTATGATCCATTGATGACTATTGCCTTGATCCACACCAAACCAATAAAACCAAATCAGTTGCTGATGACTTGATTCTGACTCATGGTGACTATTTGTGTTACAGAGTAGAATTGTGTTCCATAGGATTTTCAAGGCTGTGCTTTTTAGAATCAGATTGCCAGGTCTTTCTTTAGAACTGCATCTGGGTACATTTGAATCACCAACCTTTCAGTTAATAGTCAAACACTTAACCATTTGAGTTACCTAGTGACTCCTTCTACCACTCGTCAGTTTGTTATAGTGTGATGGCTTGCATGTTGCTGTGAGGCTGGAGGCTACACCACCAGTATTTCAAATACCAGCAGGGTCAAAAATGGTGGACAGGTTTCAGTGGAGCTTCCAGACTAAGACAGACTCAGAAGGAAGGGGCCATCCACTTTTCATAAGTATTGGCCAATGAAAACTTTATGAATAGCGGTGAAACACTGTCTGATATATTACTGGAAATCTTTATGAGTAGCCCTGAAACATCATCTGATAGAGTGCTGGAAGATGAGCCCCTCAGGCTGGAAGGCACTCAAAATGTGACGAGGGAAGAGCTGCCTCCTCAGAGTAGTAGTTGTTGTTGTTGTTGTTTGCCGTCGAGTCAAACCCGACTCATAGCGACCCCTCCTTGGGTTTCCGAGGCAGTATCACTACGGAAGTAGGATTGCCCAACCTTCCTTCCGAGGAGTGGCTGGTGGGTTTGAACCGCCAGCTGTCTGGTTAGCAGGCAAGTGTCTTAGCCCTATGCTACCAGAGCTCAGAGTAGAGCCAACCTTAATGATGTGGACAGAGTAAAGCTTTCAGGACATCCATTTGCTGACGTGGCACAACTCAAAATGAGAAGAAACCACTGCAAATATCCGTTAATAATCAGAACATGGAATGTACAATATGTGAATCTAGGAAAACTGGAAGTTGTCAAAAATGAAATGGAATGCATAAAGATCAATATCCTAAGCATTAGTGAGCTGAAGTGTACTGATTTAGATAATTTACAATCAGACAACCATATGATCTACTATGCCAGGAATGAAAAATTGAAGAGGAATGGTGTAGCATTCATTGTTACAAAGAATGTTTTAAGATCCATCCTGGAGTACAATGCTGTCAGTGATAGGATAATATCCATACACCTACAAGGAACACTAGTTAATACTACTATTATTCAAATTTATGTGCCAACCACCAAAGCCAAAAAAGAGGAATTTGAAGATTTTCATCAACTTCTGCAGTCTGAAACTGACCAAACATACCATCAGATGTATCGATTTTTTACTGGTGATTGGATTGTGAAAGTTGAAAACAAAGACGTGTCACCAGTAGTTAGAAAATATGGTCTTGGTGATAGAATTGACACTGGAGACTGCATGATAAAGATTTTACAAGACCAATGACTTATTTATTACATATACCTTTTTTCAACAACATAAATGGCTGCTTTACACGTGTACTTCACCAGATGGAGGACACAGGAACCAGATTGACTACATCTGTGGCAAGAGGTGATGGAGAAGCGCAATATCTTCAGCCAAAATAAGGCCAGGAGCTGACTGTGGAACAGACCATCAATTGCTCATATGCAAGTTTAGGTTGAAGATGAAGACCCTTAAAACAAGTCCATGAGAGCCAAAATATGATCTTGATTATATCCCATCTGAATTTAGAGATCATCTGAAGAACAGATTTGATGCATTGAACACCAATGACTGAAAACCAGAATAACTGTAGGATGACATCAAGAACATCATCCACGAAGAAAGCAAAAGGTCATGAAAAAGACAGGAAATGAAGAAAAGACCAAAATGAATGTCAGAAGAGACTCTGAAACCTGCTCTTGAGTGGAGAGTAGCCAAAGCAAATGGAACAAATTACAAGACAAAAGAGCTGAACAGAAGATTTCAAAGAGCAGCTGGAGAAGATAAAGTCAATTATTATAAGGAAATGTGCAAAGACCTGGAGTTAGAAAACTAAAGGGGAAGAACATGCTCAGCATTTCTCAGGCTGAAAGAACTGAAGAAAAAATTCAAGCCTCAAGTTGCAATATTGAAAGATTTCATGGGCAAAATATTGACTGAAGCAAGAACATCAAAAGAAGATGAAAGGAATACACAGAGTCACTGTACCAAAAAGAATTGGTCAATGTTCAACTATTTCAGATTTGGCATATGATCAAGAACCAATGGTATTGGAGGAAGAAGTCAAAGCTGCTATGAAGGAATTGGAGAAGAACAAGCCTCCAGGAATTGGCAGAATACCCACTGAGATGCTTCAATAAATGGGTGTCATGCTGGAGGCACTTACTTGTCAATGCCAAGAAAATTGGAAGACAGCTACCTGATCAACTGATGGGATAAGATTCATATTTGCACCCATTGCAAAGAAAGATGATGCAACAGAATGTGGAAATTATGGAATAATATCACTAATATCACACACAAGTTAAATCTTGCTGAAGATAATTCAGAAACAGTTGCAGCAGTATATTGACAGAGAACTTTCAGAAATGCAAGCTGGATTCAGAAGAGGATGTGGAACAAGGGCTATCATCACTGATGTCAGATGGATCTTGACTGAAAGCAAAGAATACCAGAAAGATGTTTACTTGTGTTCTATTGACTATGAAAAAGCATTCGATTGTGTGGATCATAACAAATTATGAATAACATTGAGAAGAACGGGAATTCCAAAACACTTAATTGTACTCATGAGGAACCTGTACATAGACCAGGAGGCTGTCATTTGAACAGAACAAGGTGATACTGCATGGATTTAAAATCAGGAAAGGAGTGAGTCAGGACTCTATCCTTTCATCATACTTATTAAATATGTATGCTGAGCAAATAATATGAGAAGCTGCACTATATGAAGAAAAACATGGCATCAAGTTTGAAGGAAGACTCATCAACAACCTGTGATATGCAGATGACACAACCTTGCTTACTGAAAATGCAGATAACTTGAAGTAGTTACTGATGAAGATTAAAGACTGCAGTCTGCAGTGTGGATTACACCTCAATAGAAAGAAAACAAAAATCCTCACAACTGGACCAATAAGCAGCTTCACGATAAATGGAGAAAAGATTGAAGTTGTCAAAG
>NW_006921796.1:5156097-5157050 GCF_000298275.1 Orycteropus afer afer | reverse complement strand
TAGGAATCTCTTGGAGGTCACTTCTGAGTACTTATGACATGACCTCCATAATCTTTGAGAGCTTTATGTTTTCTGGTACCATAAGAGGTCCCAGGTTCATCATTCTTGACCCAGACCTTTTAGTGTGAAATGGTAGGTAGAAGCCAAAATCTAGGCTTCCCCCCAAAAAAACACACCCATTCCCAATGAGTCAATTCCAACTCACAGTGACCCCTATTAGGTTTCTAAGGCAGTAAATCTTTACAAAAGTAGATTGCTCAGTCTTTCTTCTGCAGAGTGGCTGGTGGGTTTGAACCACCAACCTTCTGGTTAGCAGTCAGGGATGCTTTCCTCTGTTGTTGTTGTTAATGTGCTGTTGAGTCGGACCTGACTCACAGCGACCCCTCCTTGGGTTTTTGAGGTAGTATCACTACGGAAGTAGATTGCCCAACCTTCCTTCAGAGACTAGTGGGTTGTTATTCCTACTTGGCCTTTTCAGTGGTCCAAAAGTTAGACAAAAATAGATGTTTTTTCAGAAAGACCAAAAAAAGAAAAAATCATGAATTTATACATTAGCAATTGTTGAGTATTACAGTGTTTTTACTTGTATGTCTTATTCTTGAACAAAAAGCCTGTGATATGAGTGATAATAATACAATTACTTATTTTCTTATCCAAGAATACTCATGTGACAGTTTGACAATGACCATACCAATATTACAACTAAAAATAAGATTATTGACTAAATTTAAGATTCTTTGTAGATTCATTATCATTATTGTCCTTAAAATATGTTTTACTAAAGATGCACAATGAACACATTGTGGGTTTTTTTTTTTTTTAAGCACTTTTTTTTTTCAATTGTGATTTGGGTGAAGATTTACAGAGCAAATTCGCTTTCCATACAGCAGTTCACATAAACTTTGTCTCATGACATTGACTACAGTTTACCACAATGCAACAGCTCCCCTCCT
>NW_006921796.1:5148245-5151102 GCF_000298275.1 Orycteropus afer afer | reverse complement strand
AAAAAAAAAAAATTCAACCAGGAACAGGGAAAAGATAAAATGCCGAAAACTAGGACCTGGGAGAGGAAGATTAAGAAAGAATAATAGTAAAAAGGACAAAAATATTAATAATAATAGTTGTTTTAAAACAGGCAAATACAAGCAAACTAATTACCAGAAAAAGAAAGCAAAAATGAAATAAATAAAAATAAAAAAAAGAGAGAGAAAAAAAATCGGTGGAGGACAGGCCAGGGCACCCAGGCTCTATCTGAGCACAGAGACTGTGATGGAGTTCCTGTGGGCCCAGAAGGTAGGTGGGAGTGGGGAATGGCCGCACCTCTGTTCACCAAGTGCGTGTGGGGTATAAGAGTAACAAGAGAAATGTTGTACCTTTTCAGTCTTGCAGGTCTGGAGGATTCTTGGGGTTGCTGGAAAGCAGAACGTGTTCTTAAGCCCCAGGAATCTGTGAGAGCACTGTCTCTTTAAATATCCAAAATAGTCAAGCCCTTTTTAACATTTAAAATGGCGGCGCCCTCCAGACCTGCAAAAGTCCACAGCTCAGCCCGCCTTTCTCTTCAACTTCTCCATTTATTCCCCTGCCACCGGAGCAGGTGTCTGTGCAGTCCCTGGCTAGCAGGGCTGATTTTTAGGTTAATTCTTAAGTCCTACTAGCACACGGGAAGCTGCAAGCTGTCTGTGCCGTCAGGATCGCTCAGGCTCTCTGCCAGACCGCAGCTCCTTCTGTCTCCTTTTTTGGTATTTTCCCGCAAATTCTTCTGCTAGTTGGGGGTTAGTTCACTTCTATATCCTTCCCTTCAAGGCTCAGGGGTCCAGGATCATCTTCTTTGTCTGTGTTAATTGATTTCCCTTTTCTTTGTTGAAGAGGGTCTGTGCAGTCTTTCTGCCTAGTCCTCCATCTCGCCGGAACTCTCTCCTACCATTTTCTTTTGATGCTTCCTGCATCATTCAATATTTTCCCCACAGAATCTTTCAGTATTGTAACTTGAGGCTTGAGTTTTTTTCTTCAGTTCTTTTAGCTTGAGAAATGCCAAGCATTTTCTTCTTTTTTGGTTTTCTATCTCCAGGTCTTTGCATATTTCATTATAATAATTGACTTTGTCTTCTCAAGCTGCTCTTTGCAGTCTTCTGTTTGCCTAAGGCATTTGCCTGCTAACCAGAAGGCTGGTGGTTCAAACCCCAGCTACTCCTTGGAAGGAAGATTAGGCAATCTACTTCTGTAGTTATACTGCCTCAGAAACCCAAGGAGGGGTTGCTATGAGTTGGATCCGACTTGATGGCAGTGAGTTTGGTTTTCTTGGGTTGGACTCTCTGTTTAAGAGCAAGGAGTTGCTCTAATATTTAAAATATAAATCTTTCATGTATCACTAACTACTTTCTAGTCCTGTTAACACACTTCACATAAAATACAGGATCCTTTCAACAATAGATACCCATTTCATTTATCACCTCTCATCTTCCGTGCTTTTTTGTGTCATTAATGCATTGTTTGTTTTCTGTGAACAGTCATTATCTTTTAAACAGATTAAAAGTGAGAAAAGTTATCTATTACATTGTCATAGGGTCAAGGAGGTGGCATCTTCTGACCTTCTCTAACTACACAAGAGGAAGACAGAACCAACATCAGCAGCCCAAGGCATGTTCTTATGAAGCCAGACATGCCGCCACCCTCCAGGCCTCTTATCATCCTTGACACCAACCATTCCTCCTGCAGCACCCATTACCTCTCTGCTGGGTTCAATAATTAGCTGCGGTGACCACACAGAACTCACAGATTATGGGGTATATTAGGGAAGCAATAGGCTCCAATTCAAGTTCAAGAATGCACTCAATCTGTCTCAGCCGGCCATCTCACTCAGCAGCCGGGCATCTTTCTCAGCTGCCTGCTGTCTCTCTTTCAGCAGTGCATGTCTCTCGCATCTCTCTCTCAGCAGTGTGTGTCTCTCACATCTCTCTCTCAGAAATGCATTCCTCACATCTCTCTCTCAGCAGCCCGTCTCTATCAGCAGCACGTCTCTTTCTCTCAGCAGTCAGAGAGACTCCCTCTGCCTCTAGGAGGGCTCCTTTTGAGCCTGGTAGAGTGGCCAAAACCAACCAATTCCAACATCAGATTTCTATACACCTGAGAGAGAGCAAACTTCCCAGAAAATTGTTTCCTGCTGCTCCAACAGAAATACACTAAGTGGATAATTTTAACAATCAACTACTCACAGCAAAAGGGGAGTTACAAAGACTATGGCTAGAAAAGCCATACCATGTAATTTACTACACCGCATACATTTTCCAATATATTTTATGACCTAGTTTTTCTAGTCAACAACATCATTTGCTAGAAGGGAGGTTGAATTTTAGCAGTGTATCTTCTACTTTATCTTGGCCAGAACTGAATGCCTCAAATTCTAAATTATTATTAAGAACCAGAAATGCCCTCTGGGATGATTCTGGTCTCAATCAACAATTTACAGAAGAGCTTTGGGGACATTTCCAAAGGGCAGAACCCCAGTCTACTATGGTGGAAAGACTTTCAGTTGGTGGATCAATCAATGAAAGAGTCAATTAACAAATACTTGTTCAACTTCTCTTTGTTTATTCACTTATGAAACATGAATTAATCATTAACTATGTCTCCAACTCCAAGTTTGATACAGGTAATACAAAGAAAAAAAGATACTTTTCCTTCCCTGAAGGACATTCAGATGTTTTAAAAAAACAACTTTCTCCCGACCAGTGGAGTCCTTTTCAGACTCATAGCCACCCCTCCTTGCGTTTCTGAGGCAGTATCTCTATGGAAGTAGATTGCCCAATCTTCCTTCTGAAGAGTGGCTGGTGGGTTTGAACCACCAGCCTTCTGGTTAGCAGT
>NW_006921796.1:5142116-5146215 GCF_000298275.1 Orycteropus afer afer | reverse complement strand
GTATAGCAGGGATTGTGGGGCTGGTGCGGGATCGGGCAGTGTTTCATTCCGCTGTGCATGGGGTCGCTATGAGTCGGAAACGACTCGACGGCATTTAACAACAACAAGATATCATCTGGCAGACTCGAACCCTGCTCAGAAACAAACATTAAAAGGTTGGCTCAAGATTTCTGGTTTTGTGAACCTCACAGTGACTAGAAGAACTCTGGGCATACTGTTGTTAGACTCGCTGACGAGTCGTTTCTGACTCATAGTGACCCTACGTACAACAGAAGGAAACACTGCCCAATCCAGCCCCATCCTCACACTTGGTTGCTATGTGTGAGCATATGTTTAGGCATACTACAGGTCGTCAATAAATATTGTTAAAAGAATGAAGAGGAGGCTGTCCCATGCTGCGCTCTTTATGTCAGAATTTACGTATTTTGTTCAGCTAAATTGAGTCTTGACAGCTCCTTTTCCCCAATAATTGAAGGAAGAGACCCAACCTTCCTTTTCCCCCAAGTGGCCCCTGGCAGAATGGCCAGCAGCTTCGGCGCAGCCTGGTCATTTCGCCAGGTGTCGCTCTCGCTCGCCCCTGCCCCGCCCCTCTCCCCGCCCACCGCCTAGTTCCCTCCAACCGCTGCCCTGGCCCCGCCTTCTACCGGAGCTTCTTTCCTGCGTCCGGCCTTGCTCAACTGGTTCCGGCTGCAAGAAGCATGGAGATGCGTGGTCAAACTCAACCCAGCCCGAGCTGTTCTTCGTCCACCCCGGGCTGTTCGAAGGTGTCTGTGTCCAAGGAACTACTGACGGCGGGGAGCGGCAGCCTCGGAGGTGACGGGCGGTGGCGGTGACACGGGGCGCCCACGTGCGGCGGCGGGTGCGCGGCCGGAGCAGCCCGGAGACCGGAGGCTGCTTACCCAGGCCCCACAGGTCTAAGAGGAACCCGGGTGGACGCTGCAAGGCGCCGTCAGTCCCACCATCTGGGAGGTGGGGGGAGCACCCAGCACCGGGCCCGGGTCCCAGAGCTGTGTAATCTGTAGAGCTCCTCGAGCCGGTGTTTTTCCAAGCGCCGTAGCTAGGCCCTTCCCTTGCCCTCGAAGCTGGGAAGCTACCGAACTTTTCTTAGAGGATCAGACGAGATCAGGTGCGTTCGGGGTGGTATGAGGGCCTTAGGGTCGCCTGACTAGGTTGGAGGATTGACTGATGCTGATCCGGGCCAGGCCAGTGAATATTAAGGGTAATAACCCACCTCACCCCGCCGCCCTCCGCCCTAGTATACGCGCGGAACTACTCGGTGCCGCTCTCTTGTAGACCCGGACATTCGGAAATTTACGCAGAATGTCAAGCATTATAATACAGAATCCCAGCTCCATGAGTCATTAGCTGTGGAACTTCTGGAGAGTTATTTACATTCCATAAGCCTGAATTTTCACATTTGGAAAATAGAGGTAGTAGTAGCGCGATGGCTATGCCTGCTAGGCTGCTTATGGAAAGGTAGGCGGTTCGAACAGACATTGGCTCCTGGGGAGAAAAGATCTGGAATCAACCAGTAAAGATTACAGTCTAGGAAACTCTTTGGGGTCAGTTTTGTTGTTAAGTGCCATTGAGTGCGTTCCAGGTCATAGCAATCCTGTGTATAACAGTAGGAAACACTGCCCAGTCCAGTGCGGTCTTAAAGTCCTTGCTATACTTGAGCCCTTTGTGGTAGCCATTGTGATTATGGACTCAAGCAAAAAGAAGTCCTTGACAACGTCAAGGAGCTCTGGTGGTTCTCAGTGGGTAAAACATCTGGCTGCTAACCAGAAGGTTGGCAGCTCAAACCCACCAGCTGCTCTGTGGGAGGAAGATGAAGAAATCTACTTCGGTAAAGATTTACAGCCTTGGGACCCCAGTAGGGGCCATTATGAGTCGGAATCGACTCCCATGTCGGTGGGTTTGGTGTTTTGGTTTGACAGTCCAATTTTTTCTCCATTTATCATGATGTTGCTTATTGGTCCAGTTGTGAAGGATTTTTGTTTTATGTTAAGGTGCAATCCATGCTGAAGGCTGTATGTAGTCTTTGATCATCAGTTAGTGCTTCAAGTTCTCTTTGCTTTCAGCAAGCAAAGTTGTGTCTTCTGCACATTGCATGTGAGTCTGCCCCCTGTTTTGATAACGTGTTCTTCATATAGTACAGTCCCTGGGATTATTTGCTCAACATACAGATTGAATACGTATGATGAAAAGCTACAACCCTGACGCACACCTTTCCTGACCGTAAACCACTCTGATGTGTAGGGTCGCTATGAGTCAGAATTGACTGGATGGTACCTAACAATGATAACAACAGTAGTTACAGAAATTTGGAGAAGAGGGAGAATGTGAATAAAGTCTTGGGCATATAATCAGTAAATATCAGCTTCCAGAAAAGTTCTGTGAGAACCCAGAGTATCTGAAGAAGTTATAATTATAGCCAGAACTTATGTAGTGTTTACTCTGCTCCAGGAATTAACTAATTCAATCTTACAAAGTAGGCTCTATTCCCTGCATTTATAAATGAGAAACTGAGGCCTGATGTACCATACAGATGAGTACTTTGCTGGAGCTCATACAGCTGGAGAGCAGTGAAATGGATTTGAACCCAAACAAGCTCTGGAATCTGTATTCTCACCACTAATCCAACTGCTAGACTTTAAGTAGGAAGCAGGAGCTCTGGTAGCATAGTGCCTAAGGCATTCGACTGCTACCCGGAAGGCCGGCGGTTCAAACCCACCAGCCACTCCTCTGAAGGAAGGTGGGGCAATCTACTTCCGTAGTGATACCGCCTGGGAAACCCAAGGAGGGGTCACTAAGAGTCGGGGCCAACTCGCCGGCACATAGCAACAACAACAAGTCATAAGCATTCAACAGAAGTTTGAAAGCTTTGCTTTGAGGATGAACAGGATTTTGGTACCAGAAAGTGAACAGATTTTGCAGATATTGGAAGTAGGGTATGCAAAGTCTTGAGTTTTGAAAGAAGAATACTGTTCTGGGAGCTCTGATGGGCTGGAGAGTTGGATGGGTGTGAGGAGTAGTGAGAGATGAAGCTGAAAGGTGAGTGAGGGCGGAGAGTGGCACAGAATTTCTCCATGGGGCCACTTTGTCTAGGCTGCACATTTTCACTGAGGGAAACTAAGCAAGCAGGCGTGTCTTACAGATGAAGAAACTAGTACGCAAAAGGCTTAGACGACGTGCCCAATATTACACAGCTAGTAATGCCTTCTTCCTTCACTTTACCATTATTGTATTGTTGACTGCTTCTCCATTCTGTCCTTGCAGACCCATCCGTGTGCTGATGAATTTCTGATCCAGAAAGATAGAGTTCATTGTGCATTTGTATACCTCAGTCTTGGGGCATAGATGTGTGTGACAGGTTTAAGAAAGGGGAGATAAATGAATATAAAGCTCTAAATGATGATGAACAAGTTGTAATGGAACATGAAGTGCCTCTTACTAAAAAATATCTCAGGAGATGTGGAGCAATTGGGACTTGAGACTGGTCATGGGACGTTTGTGGACGGGCCCCTGTTTTTTATGGCATAGTGAATTGTGTGTTTGTGTGTTTTTCCAGGAATATGGGACAGATTGCTCATCAACTCCAAGCCTAATTCCAAAAAGAGCTCTCTTCAAACAGTTCGGATAGAGAGAAGTCCCTGTAAGTACTCCTCCGTCTCTTTCTGTCCATCTCTCTCTCAGGAGCTCTCTCTGATGTTCAATAATTGAGCTGTTATTTGATGGGACACTTTCATTATCAGGGGTCATTATCAGATACAGAGCCACAGATAATCCAGTGGAACAACTCTTACTTGAGATTTACATTGCCTAAAGAGGGTAACTTTCTCCTGGAAAAAATACTTGTAGGGTGAATTTTTGGAAGTTAAAAATAATTGTTGTTACTCTCGTAGGAAATATTTTTAGAGCCCCAGATTTAATATACATATATGAAAAAAAAAATCACCACATCCCATTAAACTGTATGTTGTTGTTGTTGTTGTTATGTGCCCTCAAGTCAGACCTGACTCATAGCGACCCCTCCTTGGGTTTCCGAGGCAGTATCACTACGGAAGTAGATTGCCCCATCTTCCTTCCGAGGAGTGGC
>NW_006921796.1:5133294-5137791 GCF_000298275.1 Orycteropus afer afer | reverse complement strand
TTATTCTTTAGCGTTGCATAGTATTCCATTGTGTGAATGTACCAAAGTTTGGTTATCCATTCCTCAGTTGTTGGACATCTAGAGGCAGTATATACTTTTGAGTACTCCACTGGGTGTCCTGTGAATGCAGACATTAGGTGTGAATGTGAACTATTCCCAGACTTTCGTGAGCTCCAAGAACTGATCACTGCACCTTTCAGGTGGTTTTTTCCCCAGTCTTGGTAGTCGCCTCCCATGAACGCGCTGATCAGTAACTAAAGACTTGTGGGGAACCATTTGCAGGTATCTGGAGCTCTTTCTCTGTGCAGAGTACTCTCTCCATTACTTGGTCCTGGGAACTCTAGCCACCTTGGCCTCCCCAGTCTCCCTGTTCCATTGCCTGAATTCAGGGGGACTGAGTTCCTACCAGAGTGGGGAGACCTTCTACTATGTGAGGCATCACATATTATAGTTCTCAGAATGATATTGACTTGGTAAATCCAAAAAAACCAAACCCACTGCCATCGAGTTGATTCCGACTCAGCAACCTCCATAGGGTTTCCAAGGCTATAAATCTTTACGGAAACAGACTGCCTCATCTTTCTCCCATGAAGTGGCTGGTTGGTTTGAATCACTGACTTTTTACATAGCAGCACAGTGCATTAACCATAGTATCTCTAGACCTCTTTATTGACTTAGTGGTAGGGGCCAAATCAGCGCCAAACAAAAGGTTCGCCCACACTCATGCTGTCCAAGCCCACTCCCTCCACTCTCTCCTAGAGAGCTTCTAGGCTGTGACCATGAGCTGCGGGGGAAGGGGAGGGGGCGGTAATTCTGAGATGTGCCTCAGTTGTTTCTCCTCCCTGAGGGATCACTGGTCTGCCCATTCTGGGGCCTAGTGTCTGAAAATTACTATTTCTTTTTTCCCTCCAAATTTTTTGTTTTAGGCGGGAAGATATAAATCTGGTCCTTGTTATTCTGTTCCCTCTTGACTGAAAGAGGAAGTCCATCTTTTGAAAAAATTATCTGTTCCTTGTTGAATTTTGTCAGCTTTGTAAAAAATCAATTTTTAGTACTGTTTGAAAATAGAGTTAATAAGGTATAATTTACATATACATTTTTGACTGTTAGGAACAAAGTGCTGTGAATTTTTGTATGAGCTTGGAGTTATACACATCTGTTTGTATGTCTGAAAAAGCCTTTATTTATCTTTATTTATAAAAGGCATTTTGCTGGGTGTAGAATCCACTTTTCCTTTCAGAACTTTAAAGATGATGCTCTATCTTCTTGCTGACATGGTTTCTGACGAGGAGGCCGTTCTCATTTTGTATTTTTTTTACTCTACATGATGTGTCTCTTTTCCCCTTTGGCTGTTTTGAAAATGTTCTCCTTGTTACTGGTTTTCAGCAAATTATTATGCTGTGGTGAAGTGTAGTTTTTTTTCCCATTTTATTCTGATTGGGGTTTGTTGAGCCTCTTGGGGTTTTGGATTTATAGTTTGTATCAGAGCTCAAAAATTTTGGTCATTGTGTTAGACTAGGTTCTCTAGAGAAGCAAAACCAGTAAAGATTATATATATAGAGAGAGAGAGAGAGAAAGGAATTTATCTTAGGAAAATGGCTTACACTCTTATAAAAGCTGGCAAGTCCCAAGATCTTGGATCAAATGTCAAGCTGGAGGCTTTTCCCAACTCACACAGCTGTAGGGGCTGAGGAGCTCAAGGTTGGCAGGCAGTATACTGGCTGTTGACTCCAACGAATGATGAATCCAAGATCTCCAGGCCGAATGGTGGATTGTTTGCTCACGGACTGTTGTAGGCAGCACAACAGGATCCTGATTCACAGAAGAGTGTCTCTTTCCCAGAATGTCCATAAATATACTGGAAGCAGGCCACACCCCTAGGGAAACTCCCTTTCAACAGATTGGCTGCTCAGAACATACACATCTGATCCCATCATGGGAACAACCCACATCACAACTGCTTAAACCACACAGAATTGTGGTCCAGCCAAGTTGACACACAGCTCCAACTATCACAGTCATTAAGCAAATATTTTCTCTGTTATTTCTCTCTCCTCTTCTTCTGGTCAGCTGTAGGTACATGTATGCTAAATCACTTGATAGTATCTACTTTGCTGTTAATTCCATCCAGTGTATTTTTCTTTTCAGATATTGTTTGTCCCAGAAGTTTGACTCGGGCCATTCCTGATATGTTGCGTTTCTTTCTTGTCACGATCGTGCTTTCTGCTTTCTTAAGCATGTAGAGTATATTTAGAAAAGCTATTTTAACTTCCTTATCTGCTGATCCTATTGTCCTTTTCATTTTGGCATCGCTTTCTGTTGACTTTTATTTTTTTCTCCTTCTGGATCATATTTTCCTGCTGCTTTGCATACTGGGTAACATTTTGGTATATGCCACAAATTTTGACTTGCATTTTTATATGCTGTTTGTTTTATTTATTACTATTTTTTTCATTAAAGTTTATTGGGCTTTGTTCTGGGGCACAGCTAAATTACTTGGAATTAGTTTGATCCTTCAAAGTTTTGCTAGCGTTGAGTCTAAGGCAGCCTTTTGTTGGGGGCTGATGTAGCCTCTACTACTAAAGGCACTCCTCAGAAGGAAGGTTGGGCAGTCTACCTATGAACCTGAATCAACTCAGTGGCAGTGGGTTTCAGTTGTGGTACTAAATCAGTAACCTTCTAAGAACTATAATTGATACCTTATGTATTAGATGGTCTTTCCACTCCAGTAGGAACATGTGTAGTTCTCAGCCCTGTGTGATGCCTGGAGATTGTTTTGCTACTTCCTTCAGTTGGTTCTTTCTTTACTTAGATAGTTTCCTCACACACATGTGTAAATATCAGTAGTCAGTCAAAGACTTGACTACTGCTTCTTCCTCAGTAGTTGGCTCTGAAAATTCTAGCCACCTTGGCCTTTCCAGAGTTTGACTTCTGTGTCCTCAGCTCATGGAGACCACCTATCTCAGTTTGAATTCTTGCTCCCTGCGCTGCAGCTTGGGGCTGTCATAAGCCAGGCAATGGTAGGACTAACCTCATTGTTTTTGCTCTCCTCTGGAACACTGCATTGGGCCCATTGCCTGGTATCTGAAAACCATTGTTTCATTGTTTTATCTACTTTGCTAGTTGTTTAAGGTAGGAGGATAAGTCATAGCTGGAAATGGATCTACCTTCACTTCATAAAATTATTTCTCTTTCTTTTTGCTAAGCCCATGTAGTTGAATTTGCATAAGTTAAATTCAAGTATGATGAGATGTCATTGTTTGTTTTTTATATATCTATCTTAATTGTTACTAATGTCCAAACTGTAAATGGCAAAATATACTGTAATTGCCAAAGCAATCCATTCCTCTTAGTAACACTGAAAGCTGCAAAAATTGACCCAAGGAAAAATAGAGTTCATGGTGGTGATCAACACACAAAAAAATTGATTTTCAGCCTCAAGTCAAGAGAAATCTTTGACAGAATTGAATTTGCAAATTGTATGAAATTGGGCTTGGTAAAAATTATGGCCACAAAAGAAAATTTCCAATATGCAAGATCACAACCACTGCCATGGAGTTGGATCTGCCTTATAGCAGCCCTTCCTTGGGTTTCTGAGGCTGTGTCACTATGGAAGTAGATTGCCCAACCTTCCTTCTGAGGAGTGGCTCGTGGGTTTGAACTCTAAGCCTTCTGGTTAGCAGTCAAAGCTATACTGACCAGTTATTCAGATCATTGTGGTAAAATTGAAACAGAAATGACCCTGATGAAACAATTTTGTTGTTGTGGTTAGATGCCATCAAGTCGGGACATAGTGACCCCACATACAACAGACAAAACGCTACCTGGCCTGGCGCCATACTCACAGTCGTTGCTGTGCTCGAGGCCATGGTCACAGCCACTTGTCACTTCATGCTGTTGAGGGTTTTTCCTTTTTTCACTGACCCTCCACTTCACCTGGCGTGGCATTCTTCTGTAGAAACTGGTCGGTTCTGACAACATGACCAAAGTGGGAGAGACAAAGTCTGGTCATTCTCACTTCTAAGGAGCATGCCCACTGTACTTCTTCAAGTCAGATTTATTTCTTCTTACAGCAGTCCATGGTCCATTCTTGATAGATGGCTGTTGATATTTTTCACTGACACTGCAGTTCAAGTGCATCAGTTCTTCAGTCTTCCTTATTCATTGCCCAGCTCTTACATGCTTGTGAGGCTATTGAAAATACCACTGATAGCTTAGTTTTCAAAGTGACATCTTTGTTCTTATCACTTTGAAGAGGTCTTTTGCATCAGATTTGCCCAATGCAGATTTGATTTCTTGACTGCTGCTTCTGTGGGCATTAATAGTAGATCCAAGTAAAATGAAATCCTTGACAACTTTAATCATTTCTCCATTTATCATGATGTTGCTTGTTGGTCCAGTTGTGAGGAGTTTTGTTTTCTTGATGCTGAGGTGTAATCCCTACCAAAGGCTGTAGTCTTTGATCTTCATCAGTAAGCTGTTAAGTCTTTTTCACTT
>NW_006921796.1:5124555-5133069 GCF_000298275.1 Orycteropus afer afer | reverse complement strand
TGCAGGGGTAGCTCTTGGCTTACATCCTGCAGCTCAGGAAGCTACCACAAAGTCCCAAGTTGACCTCTTATTGTCCTGAGTGTTGGCACTGTGTGTGCCACTGAACCCAATCGTGGTGGCCAAGGTTGTCAAATACGGCGGTACGTGGTGAGAACAAGCATGATTAAGTGTCACAGACACTTAAAAGGAAAGTCAGGATTTTATTATCAGAAGAAAGGGGCATAAATGTGGGGCAGGCAAAAACAACCTCTGCATAATTAACTTGCCCAAGGAAATTCAGACAGTAATGGTGGAAAACTCCCAAAACTCATGGCCCTTGAGTTGATTTTGACTCATAGCAACCATATAGAACAGAGCAGAACTGTCCTGTAAGGTTTCAAAACTGTAAATCTTTATGGAAGCAGACTGCCACATCTTTCTCCCGTGGAGTAGCTGGTGGGTTTGAGCTGCCAACCTTTCAGTTAGCAGCCAAGCCCTGAAGCAGTATACCACCATGGCTTGTTAAGTGGTGGAACTGGAATTCTCATAATAACCTGGCCATCTTACGCCAGAAACTGGTATGCTTAACTATTAAGTCATTCTGTGTCCTTATTCACTTAATGTTTACTGAGATTACAAACCTAGGAATGGTCTAGGGTATATGAGAAGTACAAATAAGAAACCTTTGAGAAATTGTTGAACCTGAGGGCTCGGGACCATGGTCGCAGGGCACATCAAGCTAAACTGGCATAACATACTACACAGAAACTTTGTTCCACATTCTACTTTAGCGAGTAGTGACTGGGATCTTAAAAGCTTGCAAGTGGCCATCTAGGTGCAATGATGGGTCTCTCCTTGTCCACCTTGTCCAGAGCAAAGAAGAATGAAGAAAACCAAAGACACATGGAAACAATTAGTCCAAGCGACTGGTATACCATGGGATCCTCAACCTATATGGCTGTGAGACCAGAAGAACTAGATGGTGCCTGGCTACCACTGTCAACCACTTGGAGGGGGATCTGTATAGGAGGTCCTGGATAGAGAGGGAGATCATTGTGGGACAAAATTCAAAATCATAAAAAAAAAAAAAGAGCAAGACCAGGTTCACTGGTCTGATAGAGCCTGGTGGAACCGCTGAGACTATGGCCCCTGGCTGCCCTTCAGGTCTAGAATTGAACCCACTTCCGTGGCTTCCAGCCAAACAAAAGACAGGCATATGAGTTGAACATTTACAGTAGGTACATACACTCCTTAGAGAGATCAATCATGGGAGAATAGAAGGGCTGTGTATGTACAGGGAGAAAGCTCAGGGGACAGGAGTGCAAGGGAGGGAAGGACACAGGGAAGAGGTGGCTATGGGGAGGAAGTGGGAAGAGAGCTGTTGCGTTGTGGGAAATTATAGTCAATGTCATGAGACAAAGTGTATGTAACTGTTGTATGGAAAATGAATTTGCACTATAAATTTTCACCCAAATCACAGTAAAAATTTAAAAAAAAAAGAAACCTTTGAGAAATACTTAATTGCTGAGTTCTATAGTCTTACCGCTTTAAAAACTTAGAAGAAACTGGAGGTTTTTAAAATAGAAGGGACTTGAAATATTGATTACTGTTGTTATTAGATTCAGAAATGCTTTATAGGAAATCTTGGATTTTAGAAATTGAAGTTTAGCCAAATGCTAACAAAAGTGTTGCTATATCGTCTCTCCTTAGTGTTGGACCAAGTACAGACCTTTCTCCCACAGATGGCCCAGGCAAATGAAAAGTTAAGAAAAGAAATGGCAGCTGCACCACCTGGTCGGTTTGATATTGAAAATGTTGATGAGACTCTTGGAAAAATTATACAAATGGTAATTATTCTTTGTTTCCTTCTGTAAAGTGAAATTACCAGTGTGCCTTATCATGTTTAAAAAAAGCTTTTTCGTTTTAATTCCAAGTGTTGTTTTCCTTCTTGGGAGATCAGCCAGTGTTCCCCTCCCCATCTCCCATAGGTACTCAAGTAGTTTCATGAGCATGGCCTCGTAGGTCTGGAAGCATCCCTGTGTGGAGTTTGGGGATTCAGTAGGACGGAGTCACAGGGAGGTGTTTTCAAGTCAGATGTTACATTTGCTACCTTGAATCATCAGTTTACTAATCTTTCCCCTATCCAAAACCCAATCAATATTATTAGTCTGATTCATTGATTGTGCAAAAAATAAATGATGTATTTAACAGAATAACTGAGTATATAAGCCATATGGGAAAATTGTTGCCCGATTTATTCTTGTATCTTGTTTTACATTGGAATCCCCTTTGTAATACTTGTGTCTGGACAAGGTTGGCACTCCTGTTAATGATAATACCTAATTCATCAGTGAGTCTGGTCAGCTCTGTCTTCAGAATATTCCAAATCCCACTACTACTTAACACCTCCACTGCTACCTACCGTGGTCCAACTAATCTGGTCTCTCCTTTGGACCGTTGTGGAAATTTCCTGGCAGGCCTTCTGGGCTTCCACTCTCACATCCCCAGGGGCTGCTCTTCAGAATGTGTGGTGCATAGTCTGGGGCCCATGAAGCTTCCCACCACATTTCTGATTAAACACAGAGTCCTTCAGGGGCCTGTGTGTTCTACCTCTGGTCTGTGTCTGGCCTCATTCCTACTCAGTCCCCTCATTTCCTGCATGCTGGCTCCGACCCCTTTGTTCCTGACCTTTTCCTTGTGGTTGGTTCCCTTTTCATTGAATGCTCTTCTCCCAGTTTCTGCCTTTTGAATCTCTTGACTATGTCACCTTCTCAGCAGGCTGTCCTGATGACCCTATCATCTTACCCTATTTTATTTTCCTTTATCATCACTACCTGGCACTGTATTTCAGTGTATATGCATTTCTTGTCTGTCTTTCAGCACTGGAGCAGCGGTCAGTGCATGTTTTCTGTAAGAGGCCAGAGAGTAAACACCGTTCTATGGGCCATAGGGTCCCCACAGTGACTATTTGGCTCTGCCGCTATGGTGCAGCAGCAGCTATAGACTCTATGTAAACGAAGACCCATGGCTTACAAACTTTGATTTATGGACACGGAAGTGTGCACGTCACATGCTTTTCCTGTTGAACAAAATATTACAATTTTGAGTTTTTAATCATTAAAAAAAAAAGTCAAATCTATCCTCAGCTTATGCGTTGAACATAAGAAACAGGAAACAAACTGGATTTAGCCCGTGGGCTGTAGTTTGTGATCCACAAGGTTTTTTCCCCTGTGGAGTCTCTAGTGCCTGGCTCACGTTAATAATTGTTAAATGAATATTGCAAAACACATTCAGGGTCTTTAAAACTAGCTTGTGGGAGACTGCTTACCTATAGTTAATATAAGTCATTATTTTGGACTGTGGCAACTGAAAGATACAAGGGCCATATTTTATCTGATAGGAACACCAGAAATTAAAAACATTTCTTGCCCTTGTGCATCACTGTTTGTACTGAATGTTCATTGTGCCAACCAAAATCAAAACCTCAATGCCGTCTAATCAGCTCCGTCTCATAGAGACCCTATAGGACAGAGTAGAACTGCCCCATGGTGTTTCCAAGGCTGTAAATCTTTATAGAAGCATACTGCCTCATCTTTCCCCCGTGGAGTGACTGGTGAGTTTGAAGTGCCGAACTTTTGGTTAACAGCCAAGCACTGTGCCACTAGGGTGGCTTCCTATTTCCCAGGGTTGTTTCCTTGTGACTTCCCTAGGGAGCCTCCCTGCAATCAGTTTCCTCCATGATGTCTTTTGCAGGATGTGGCCTTGTTTGAGATGAATCAGTCTGACTCAAAAGAAGAGGCCAGTTCAGAAGAGAGTTCAGAGGACAGTTCAGAATCTGAGGATGAAGATGTCAGCATTCCTTGTGAAGTCACCATAGATAATATTAAGCTTCCTAATTCAGAAGGTGGAAAAGGCAAGATCGAAGTGTTGGACAGTCCTGCGAGTAAGAAGAAGAAACAGTGAAATAAATGACCTGTAAGGAGTCAGATGCTGGACGCCTGCTAATTTAGTGAGAAGAACGTGGCTTGCGATTGTTTTGCATCTCAGGTACCTGTGTGGTTTTACATAGGATTGTATGTATTTTGTTCCTTAGAGAAACAAAAGCTGGCATTTAAGGGATGGACTGCTTATGGAATAGACTGATCTTTGATCTCATGCTAACAAGACTTGAGTGTTTTGAAAGCTTCACTTGGTGAACTTGTTGGCATCTTCTTTCTTCAACATGGACTTCAGAAATACCAACTTATTTTGTCAAATATATAGATTATCTGTGTTGTTTTGTTTTCTAAATTACTCCACTGGATAAAACAACCTAATACTTTTAGGTTATTATAACATCAAAGAATTTTCTCATGTCCAAGATACAGTCACTGAAGAAGAAATTTTTTTTTAGGAGAAAGATTTTTATAAGAAAAAAATTACATATATTTCAGCTACTTTGAGCTATTTCTATTTTCATTTAAAAAGTATCCCATTCCAGTTTGAACTTGAGAGCTTGTGCTCTGGCTTGATTGTTGTCAGTGGCTCTGTAGCCACGAGATACGTGTAGAATTTATGGTTGGGAACGTTGGGGTTTTGTTTTGTATTTTTTCCTTTTTAATAAAGCAGCCCTTTTTGTCTCAGTTACTCAACATGTGCCACACAGCTGCCCACATTTTGAGACCTGTCATGTATAGAAAACGGAGACGTCACAAAAATAGGAGGGAATGATACAAAGAGACAACAGGTGGTCTTCCTTTTCCAAAGTCCAAATGGTCACAGGCTGACGTTTTTCCTCATTCTTAACATTACTAAACTTGTTTGGGGTCTCATCTGCCAGCAGTCTGACTTCTGCTCAGGAAGTAAATCTAAGAAGTTAAAGGACTGCCTGTCTGTCAAGCTAATGCAGCCTGGTTGCCTAGTATTTCAGGGTTTTGTGAACCCTGTTCTTTCCTGCTCCTCTAAGGCACCTTATAAATACTCTGAAGATTATTCTCAGGGTCCTTTTTGGTCTTTCCCATTGGAAGTTGGAACTGAATGTTATCTTACCCACTAGCTTTCCTGGGCTCTGCCTTCATCTTTGAAGTAGATGAATAGAGATGGAAATGAGCTTCCTCAGCTGGAAAGGGTATCGTACTGAACTGTGTGGCACAGAACACGGCTCTGGTTCATTCTTGGCTTAAATATGCAAAGATTGTCTTCAACTGGATATTGGGCTACGTTTGAGAAGAAGTGAACTTGTCTGCTTTACTGTTTAGCCTGGTATGTGGCACATAGTAGACACTGAATAATATTAATAAATTGAATTAATAACTGTACAGGACATTTTAAGCCATGGTAGACTATTATAAAAGTGTAACTTTACAGGTAATACTGAAATATCCATCTAGAAATAAGGTATGAGTAATAAGTGAAAGAGAATGGTCAATCTAGCAATAGATACTAGCTTGTGAACATTTTGGTTTTTTCTTCTCTCATGCTAGTTTGTAGTACAACTAACTAGGCTTTCTATACAGATAAGGGAGTCAACTAAATTCAAGCCCTCTTGACATTTTGTTTGTGACACAGGAGAATAAAGAAAAACATGGCATTTCAAGTAAATATGTAAAATAGATGAATTATCCAATATACGATGTCAGGACTATTTCAAACAAGGTTAGATTTTAGCCTCATACCATGTGCCAAGATAAACTATATATGGATTAAAGATGTAAATGTAAAAAAAAAAATTATTACAGTACTATACTAAAACATGGGTAAAGATTTAATAATGGAGCTGGGAAAGGTTCTTTTAAATGCGTAACATCAAAATCTGAAATCCCAAAAGAGCGAAAAATTTGTCCACGTAAATACTAAAAACCAATGGGTAGCAAAGAAATGTAAAAGGCAACAGAAAAGCTGGAAAAATAGTGCCAGTATACAAAAGTAAGGATCATCATATATAAAGAGCTCTTACAAACAAGTAAAAAGGGACCGATATCTAGTAAAAGGCCATAGGACATGAACACTTAATTTACAGGGTTAAAAAAAAAAAAAAAAGTTAATCCCCTTTGTCAAAGAAATGCAAATGAAACAAGACTTTAAAAAAAAAAAACCCAAAACATATTGGCGGGTGAAACTGGCTGGTACTGAGTGCTTTCTGTGGCTGCACTATTACTTTAATAGTTACCATAGCTCATACGGATGTCAAAATCAGCACACTGTATATTTCCATCTGTGCACTTTATGTGTGTTATACGTTAATAAAAGTTTATTTTAAAGCAGTTTACAGTTTGTTCGGAGGTGAATGATGACTGGTCTTTGAGTAGTTGGCCTGTGCGTGCTGTGATGGACATCTCCGTGTGGGATGATGGCAGGTACGTGGAAAGCTGTTCTGTTCCTGCTGAGGTTCATAAAATCTCTTCACACTTGGGAACTGCCATCTCCCTATGGCTTTATGACAGTTTCATGGCAGAATATTAGGTGTCATACATATCTCTGGAGAAAAACTTCATCCAGAATGCTTCCCATCTAGTCCTGTATTTTAATTGTACATTAATATGGTACTTATAAAAGAGCTCTGGTGGTGTTTGGCTGCTAATTAGAAGGTCAGTGGTTCAAACCCACCAGCTGCTCCATGATGGAAGATGAGGCAATCTACTTTGTAAAATTTACAGCCTCAGAAACCCAGTGGGGGTCGCTATGAGTAGGAAACAACCCGATGGCAGTGAGTTTGGGATTTTTTGAGGATGGTACTTATAAAAAACTGCTTTGCAGTGTTGTTTGTATTATTGCGCCTGTATCAACGTCTTTCTTGATGAGGTTGCGTCTTGTCTTTCACTTGAATTTGCCACAGCGCCTCCTAGCCTGGTGCCTTTCACCCAGCTGAAATATACAGTAAATGTTCATTAAACTGGCACTTCTTTTCCTTCTCTTTATGTCAATTAAAGCAACACAGCTTGAAAGTAAGTGGTTCACAATCTTGAAGAAAAAGGACAGTTCACTGGTTGACTTTCCCTGATAGTGTAATCTTGCCTTCTCCATGTTCACTCTTGCTGGGCACTGGCTTAAGAAGGGGCATGCAACTCAGACCTTCCCAGTGAAGCACTGGAAAGTCTTTTTAAGACTTGGGAAAGAGTGTTTCTTGTTCCTAAAAAAGCATAAGAGATGGATGGTGCTTTTGGAAAAGGGACTGGGGTCATAGCGTGGCTGGATGTTACTGTTAATGTGCCGTCGAGTCGGATCCGACTCGGGTTTACCTTGGGTTTCCGAGTTGGTATCTCTACGGAAGTAGATTGCCCAACCTTCCTTCCGAGGACTGGCTGGTGGGGTTTGAACCGACAGCGCTCTGGTTAGCAGTCAAGTGCCTTAGGCACTACGCTGCTGCCATCTAGTGGCCAGGGATGGAGCCAGCCTGAGGGTTAAGTGAACACAAAGATGGAAGAAAAGAATGACCCTCACTGCACCCAGCAATCCTGGAGATTGTATTATTATGGGACTTATTTCATGACGTAATGCATCTTTTATTGTTAAAAACATGGCAATAACTCTATGAGATATTTTGGTTGTATCCATTTTACAGGTGAGACAAATGCCATGAGAATACTAAGCAATTCCCTGAGGTTTCACATAAGTAAGTGATGGAGCCAAGAGTTAAGATCAGTCAGCCACATGCAGCCATCATGGGCTCCCTACGCCACTGTGCCATGAGCCCGGGCTCTGGAGCTGTCTGGATCTGGATCCCAGCCCAGCCATTTATCTCAGTTTCTCCTTCTATAAAATGGGGGTAATCGCATTTCCTCCATAGCATTTCTGTGAGGAATTAATGAGGGAATACACATCTGGTGCCTGGAACAATGCTCACTGAATGTGAGGTGGTGTGCTATAATAATACACGTTAGTTGCAAATATTTGATGAGGTGATGGACTCATTTACCCTTGGAGTCAAGAATTGCACTTCTAGGAATTTATCCTAATTAAGTAAGTATACTTTGTTTGCAAATTTGTATATAATATTTATTGCCACATTTAAAATAGTACAAAGTAAATGGCAAGAGAACAAGTTGAGTAAAAGTCATGAAAATATGCAGGAGTATGTTTATTGACACAGAAAGATGCTCATGATACATTGTTAATTAAAAAAGGGAACAAAGCTATGTAAGTATTGGACTAATTATGTGGGAAAAAGCAACCACCCAGTATATGCATTAATAGAAGAAGTCTAGAACAATCCTAAATACCATCTGCAGTTATTTCTGTGGAAAGACTATAGTTGAGTCTTACTTCCCATCTGAAATATTTTCACATAATTTGGTATTACTTAATCATTAAAAATTCCACTGAGATTATTTGTATTATAATAGTGTTATTGTTGTTAGGTGCCATCGAGTTATAATAATAATGATGAAAATCTCTTACTCGGTACATGTTGTGTCTGAAAGAATCTTCCTTCCAGCCCAGGTTTCCCCCTACAGCTTTTCCTTCCTAGGGGACAGGTACAGGGCACTCTCATTCCTCATCCTGGCTCTAGCTACTTTCACAGAAGCTCCGTTATCTCCAATGTTAGCTTTTTAGTTA
>NW_006921796.1:5122318-5123605 GCF_000298275.1 Orycteropus afer afer | reverse complement strand
CGAGGAGTGGCTGGTGGGTTTGAACCGCCAGCCTTCTGGTTAGCAGTCAAGTGCTTTAGGCACTACGCTATCAGAGCTCCCCCAGGATATGCTAGGCAGTGAGATGCTATGAATTTGCAGAATAAGGGGGGATGAAGGATTGCAGAGCAGACAGTGTATGAATGAAGGTGCCTGTGTGCCACCTTAGAAGGGATGGTCAGCGAAGGTGTCTTTGATAAGCTGATGTTTGATAGACTTGAAGGAAACGAGGCAGCCAGTTGTGAGGATGTGTATGGAGCGAGTTTAGGAAGAGGCAGTGGTGTGCGGGTACCTCCTCTACGGGCTCTGATTGGTGCATCTCTTCCCACCTCCGTGTTCAGGGAAGCAAGCTGGAAGCTTGAAATAGACCTTGGTGAGAATATTTACACACACAAATCAGAAAAGGCTGCATATCAGGGCTTTCCCTCACAGAGAGTTGGTTGTTAAAAATTTACCAGTATACCTCTGTCAAAGTAAAAACCTCAGTTAGTGCAAAGGACCTGAGGTTGGCATGTGATTAATATGTTTGAGGAACATCAAGGCAGCCACAGTGGCTAGAACAGAATGACAGGGGATAATATAGGAGATAAGGTAGCTGAGAGCAAGACCACATAGGAGTTTGTAGGCCATGGTAAAGCTCATTGGGCTTTAGTCTTAAGTGAAATCATGGCCATTAAAGGGTTTTGAGTACAGGAGTGATGAGACCATGTTGTTGTTGTTGTTATGTGCCCTCGAGTCAGATCTGACTCATAGTGACCCCTCCTTGGGTTTCCAAGGCGGTACCACTATGGAAGTAGATTGCCCAACCCGCCTTCTGAGGAGTGGCTGGTGGGTTTGAACCACCAGCCTTCTGGTTAGCTGTCAAGTGCCTTAGCCACTATGCTACCCGAGGGAGAAATCAGGAAGACCAGTTGACTTCAGCAGTAATCTAAATAAAGGATGAAGGCTTTACTTGGGTGGTAGTGGTGGAGGTAGCAAGAAGAGTACCAAAATGTCCTTTTTTCAGATGGCGTTAAGATTAAATTAGAGATTTTAAAGTGCTTAGCTCAATAAACAACAGCTGTTATTATTGACAGACTGCCTACCTTAGGGGTGGGGAGGGTGGTGCTCATATCTGGTTGGAGAACTGAAACCCTTACTTTCTTGAAATAAAATCCAAGAGATTTATTGAAGCCAAAATGAACATTCCAACGGGAGATCCTGAAACTTCAGGCCGAAGCTCACAGATCTCGGGAGGAATGCAAGTCACAGGTAATTACAGCGCTGGAG
>NW_006921796.1:5120394-5122083 GCF_000298275.1 Orycteropus afer afer | reverse complement strand
GAAGCATTGGCAGGATGGATATTTTTAGAAATAGGTTGTTAGCAATGAACTTGTCCAGAGCATTGGCTCTCTGGAGAATAATGGAAACAGAGTTTCCATGAAGTATTACTTTGCTCCAAGTATCAAGAAAATGGGAGCCACTGAGATCAAAAGATTCCTGAGGCTTCACGTTCCTGAGCAAAGAGACCCATTTAACAATAACGGTGGCTTCTAGGCAACAAAGGTAACATGTAGGTGAAAGGTTCCATCTGAGCTCTGAGGGTTATTTTACCGTCCTGGGGTGAAAACTCACACTCTGCACCAGGAAAATTAAGAGATTTATTGAAGTCCAGAGAGAGTCTGGACTGTGAAGACATCAAAATTCAGAGTGAATATGGCCAAACTCCACTGGACAATGAGGAAGAGCACAAAATCCTGAGAGTCAAAGGCAAAAGGGAGCATTCGGTAGGAACACAGATAAGTGCGATTACATGACAGGTTAAAGGTACACGCCCCTCAGTTTATTCCAGGATGGTCACAGGACAGTGGCAGGACAGGTTTTTCTGGCAATCTGTTAGTAACATTACTTCCTCAATCCTATCTGTTTTGGGGAGGGGAGGAGGTCCATTGTGAAGATTTATCGATAATGCTGACTGAGCATCAAGACCCTTCTGGCACGAGCTATTGGATCTTGCGCTATTGGACTACAATGGAAAGACCCTTTGGGAATAGACTGTGATATCCTGCACCTGCCAGACCTCCGAGAGAAGAAGCATCTTCAAGGTGTTTGGTTAGGTCAGCATCAAGGTTAGAGACACTGCTGTTAGAAATGGCAGCTTTAAAATTGAACTTGGATTCTAGAATCATGTCAAGACTTTAAAATGGAGTTAAGGCTCCGCTTTCAGACTGAGCTATTTATAAGCACCCGATGCCTCTGGATTTAGGCTTTTATATACTGCAAATAGGTCAGAAGCCTCTGTGTTGACTTTGTATCCGTTACCATATCTACCTAGGAAGGCAAACAATTTATTTCAATACCAAGTGGTTTAAGTGTTGTTTTCAAGACAAGTGGGACCACAGAAGAGAGAGAGTTAGCCCAGCTTGTGGGGGAAGGGAGGTAAGAAAAGTCAGGAAGAGTGAGCACAAAAGGGCTCCTTTAGCAAAGGTGGAGGAGCTTTGGTGGTGCTGCAGTTAAAGCATTAGGCTGCTCACAAAAAGGTTGGTGGTTCGAACCCACCAGCCACTCCATGGAAGAAAGATGAGGCGATCTGCTTCCATAAAGATTTACAGCCTTGGAAACTCTTGTGAGGCAGTTCTACTCTGTCCTGTAGGGTCGCTGAGTCGGAATCAACTTGATGGTAGCAAAGCCAGTCTCTGGGCAGTGCAAACTGTTAACCTGGTCAGCTGTTAACCAAAAAGTTGGAGGCTCAGGTTCACCCAGACACACTTGGAAGAAAGGCCTGCCAATCTACTGAAAAACTCAGTCCTTGAAAATCCAATACAAGACAGTTCTACTCTGACACAAGAGGTCACCCATGATGCCATGACCCTGCAGCAATTGGTTTAATTTAGTCAAGCATGGGGATGGGGTCCTGTGAGCCAAAGAAAAACCAAAACCAAACTCAATGCTGTCAACTCGATTCTGACTCATACCAACCCCTGGTTAGTAGTCAAATACCTTAGACGCTGCACCACCAGAGCTCCTTCTTA
>NW_006921796.1:5112750-5117019 GCF_000298275.1 Orycteropus afer afer | reverse complement strand
AACTTCATAGAAATTTGCCATAGAAAAACGAGTTCTTAACCTGGGGCCCAGGTTTGGGCTTTAGGTTGTCTGTGAATCCTTTGAAGACATCCGTAAATGATGCATTTGCACGTGGACTCTGGGAACAGTAGTAGGACAGAGAAGGTCCCTTTTATCAAATGCTCAGAGGTTTGTAGCCCAAGGAAGACTGAATAAAAACACTGCTGTGGACATTAAGAGAGGAAAATCCACCCAGAAGAACAGACATACTTTCTTCTGCCATTACATGGATCACTAACATATCTGATAGCATATTTTCCGTTACATGAAACCAGCTAAAACACTTCGTTGAAAAGTGGTTCCTTTAGAAGACTTTTGTCATTTTATTCAAACATGAACTGTCAACCTGAGCCCAGAGAATATTCACCCCAACTAGGAATTTCAGCTGTGCCAAGCTCTGATGGTAAGTGAACTATAATCTAAAAGTAGAATAAAACTTGCTCACAGTGTGTTGGAGCTTGAGTTCTAAAGCACCTGGTTTGTGGAAGGTTGTGGCCTCTAGCAAGAGCTCTAACTCCAGTTTGAGTCTTGGCCTAAGTTCAGACACCGTCTTTGTTCTTCATGTTACATCCCCAGAAGTGGCTATGACTCTGAGTCACGTGATCATGCGTCATGCCCTGACCCCATACAGCAGGTGGTTGAAGCCCCAGAACCCATCTTGTAACCTCTTTCAGCCTGCAGCTGTGTAGGCATCCCAGTCACGGTCCTTTCCCCACCTCTGTGGTCCCTCCTGTGCCGCTGATGGACCCTGATCTTGTGATGATTCCTTCGTTCTCTGTCTTACGTAATGACTCCCACCTCTGATTCGCTGCATTCCTCCTGCCACTGTACTGTGCATGCTGATGTTCCCCCTCATCCGGATGACTGCATTTGCTTTGTCTTTGTCCTGTTTAAGGATTAATGAAAGAGTCTCTGTAGAACTTGGTAAGGAGCTCCGGTGGTGTAGTGGGTAAGGCATCTGGCTTCTAACCAAAAGTCAGTGTTTTGAACCCACCAGCTGCTCCGTGGAAGAAAAATGAGGTAGTCTGTTTCTGTAAAGATTTACACCCTTGGAAAGCCAATGGGTGTCGCTATGATTGGAACCGACTGGATGGCAGTGAGTTTGGTCTTTGGTTTATAGAGTATGTTTGAATCTGGGGTCTTTTACTCCTAGCACAACAGGCAAACTTGGTTCTGTGGGTCATGCCAGGATCACATCTGGTAGTTTTCCCTCTAGGTAGTTCTGCCTCTGATGTTGTTGGCTGATTTTAATACCCTGTTTATTGATTTCCTTCATTTCCCTCCTGGCTCCTGATTAGCTGCTGAGTCACCCAAGTAATAAGCATTCCCCTAAAGGTTTCTTAAGGAGTTCTGGTGGCATAGCGCATAAGGTATCTGACTGCTAACCAGAAGGTTGGTGGTTCAAACCCACCAGCTACTCCGCAGAAGGAAGACTGGGTAAAGTCAAAATTGACTTGATGGCAATGAGTTTGGTTTTTATTATCATTTTTTAAAAAGGGCTTCTTTGAAGCCAGAGAAATAGGAATGTTTATGAGATACTACTTTAAATGGAGGATTAGTAGAAGTTCATTGCTTTGACCAGCTTCCAGAGATTTCTGATTCATAAACTCAACTTCTGGTCACAGGCAGATGGTGGTATTTACCCACCTAACTACTTTTGTCTGGCAAAGGGAAACTACGTGAATACAGCATGTACGAGTGTAACGGTCCCCAAGTGTAACAGTCCCCACTTCCTGAACGCCAGCTCTGGTCCAAATGCCTTGATGGGTGCTTTATGTCTATTATCTCATTGAATCCTTACAACATCTTCTGAAAGAGGAATTGTACCCCATTTTATACATGCCAAGCTAGGCTCTGAGGTATTAAGTAACCAACTTGTCCAAGATCACATAGCCAGTAAGCAACAGAACTAGTAGGTAGCAAATGAAAATAAGATGTTCTACGAGGGATGTGTGAGCTGCAGAAAGAAAGGTGCCCCTTTTCCATGGACCACTGATGCTTTTCACTGAGTGACATTTCAGTGCTGCTGTATTAGGCACTGTGACAAAATGATGAATGATGGATGAGAAAAGTCTTAGAATCAGTGATTAATGAAAAGAACTTTGGGAAAATGAAGTAATTCAACTAGTTAGTTAATTTACCTCAATATATTTTTCAAAATAGTGCTGGGTGGGAGGAAACAGAGTCAGTTGTATCAGGAACTTACAAGGAGGAAAGCACAGTGGGAGGTGCTTTCCTTATGCTATCGCTTTGGATCCTCATCATAACTCTCCTGAGCCAGGTGTTACTGTCCCCATTTTATTCATAAGGAAGGTGAAGCTCAGAGAAGTTGCTGATTTTGCCCAAAGTCACATAGAGAGTAAGATGGTATGATGTGAACCAAGATGAGCCTTCAAAGGCCATCTACTTTCTATTTTATCATACCATAAAGCTAGCTTTTAAAGCTCAGTATTTAGTAGAGTTTGAACTACTCAGAGCCAGAGATCATCTCAGTAAATTCCGTATATGCTTCAGAAAGAACATAATTTTAATACCTTGTACCTAGTACGTAGGGGAGCTCTGCTGGCATAGTGCCTAAGGCATTTGACTGCTAACCAGAAGACTGGCAGTTCAAACCCACCAGCCACTCCTTGGAAGGAAGATTGGGCAATCTACTTCTGTAGTGATACCGCCTTGGAGACCCAAGGAGGGGTCGCTATGAGTTGGAGATGACTCGATGGCACATAACAACAACCACCACAACCTAGTAGGTACTCAAATGTTTGTGCGTTGGTTACCTATCACAGTGTGTTAAAAAATAGTACATCAAAGGCACTAAGATGTATCTTATTTCCAATCAATAATAATAAAAAGAACTACCTTCACATTCCTTACAGGATATACTGTTCCTTGAGAGCAAAATGATAGAAAATCTTTTGAATGGCTCCGTATGTTTGGTCCAGAGGTTAAACTCTGTACATATTATACAAAGGTTCCAACAAATGTACCTTGTGTCTCACAGCTTCATGGTTTGATGTTTTCATATAAACAGCTATTGCAGATTGATTAATCTTGCAGCTCGAAAAAAGCAGCTTGAGATGTTAGAAATATGTGTAATGAACCATACAGTCAAAACCCAACAACTACAAATCATCTTAAGGTATAAAAGTATATTAGAAAATACTCTGCATAGGAGTCAATGTGTAGACATGTGGCCTGGCCCTCTCGGTGGTATCTGTGGTTTCTGGATCATGGCTGATACCTCCTTTGCAGCACACCAGGCTTCTTACTTAAGTGTGTTGAGAGCACAGACCTGGTGCTGTCAGCCAAGGGTTTCCTGGCATGTCCTAATATTCCAGTGTCACCGTCTTGGTTTTCAGGTATTCGTTGAGAGCTTCCTCACCTAGGGAAGAGAAAAGCAGTTGATAGACCATGTTGAAAGGAGAATGTGACATCACCAGTCTTTTGGACACAGATGTGAAATTATAGGTCACTAAGCAAATGGATGTGGCCCAGACTAGGGCTTCTCAAACTTTAGAGTTCATATGGATCACCTGGGAACTTTTAAACTGCAAGTTCAGTGATGATTTTTTTGATGATGGTGATGCTAGTGGTCCCTGGGTCACACTCTTGAGTAGTAAGGGCCAAGACCAACTAGCTGGTCTTCTAAAGACCAGAGGGTTGGTTTGGTCAGCTTGAAATGCTAAACCTTTCTCCTTTATTTCCATGTATGAGGGTAAACTCTCCATCTCCATCCTTTTCTATTTAGGCTGAACAGAAATGACCAAGAAACTATCCTTAGATATATTAAAGGAAGCAGAATTGAGCACAGGAAAGAAAGTTTGAGGTCATTTGGTCTCATCTTAAGATAAAGAAAATAGGGGAGTCGGTTCAAGATGGTGGAAAAATCAGATGCCTCATAACATCTTTTTTACAACAAAGATTCAAGAAAACAACTGAATCAGATATAGAGGATAACTTTGGAACTCTGAGTTGGAGACAACAGGTAATATTAAATCACATAAAGGAGAGGACAAGATGGCTCCAGCAAGTGACCAAATAAAGAACCAGAAAACCTACTGGAGGAAGATATAGTAATGGAACTACCTGATAAGGTATTCAAAAGACTAATATATAGTGTTCTCCAAGAGATCAAGAAAGCGCTCAAGCAAACAAAAGACAGGCATATGAGTTGAACATTTACCTCAAGTAGATACACTCCTTGGAGAGAACAATCATGGGAGAAAGAAG
>NW_006921796.1:5101567-5112650 GCF_000298275.1 Orycteropus afer afer | reverse complement strand
GGAGCTGTTGCATTGTGGTAAACTGTGGTCAATGTCATGAGACAAAGTGTATGTGAACTGCTGTATGGAAAGTGAATCTGCTCTGTAAATCTTCACCCAAATCACAATTTAAAAAAAAAAAAAAAAAAAAGCACTTAAGGAAAACAGACAAAACCAAGAAAAATAGAGTGATAGAGAATTCAGGAAAACAATACAAGAGCAAAATGACAAAATAAATAGACAATGAGAAGCCATACAAAAACAGCAATTAGAAATCCAGAAGATTAACAATAAAATCTCAGAAATAGACAACTCCATAGAAGGACCACCCACCCACTGCCATCAAGTCAATTCCGACTTATAGTGACCTCATAGGGTATCCAAGACTGTAAATCTTTACAGAAGCAGAGTGCCTCATCTTTCTACCATGGAGGAGCTGGTGGGTTTGAACTGCTGACCTTCTGGTTAGCAGAAATGCCTTAGCCAAGGCACCACTGGATCTCCTTCCATAGAAAGACATAGGAGCAGAATTGAATCAATGAAGTCCAGTTCAGTGAATTAGAGGACAAATCTCTTGACACCAATTGGTTTGAGGGAAAATCAGAAGAAAAGAATGAAGAAAGCATAAGAATTATGTGGGATACCATTAAGGGGAAAATTTTACACATGATCAGAATTCTAGAACAGGAGGAAGCAAAAAACACCACAGAGAGAATTGTCAAAGATTTGCTAGCAGAAAACATCCCTAATAATAAAAAACGAGCAAGAATGGCAATCATAAAAGTAGAGAAGATATCCATCCAAGAAGCTCAATGAACCCTATACAGGATAGAACCCAAAAGGAAGTTACCAAAATCAAAACACCAAACCCACTGCCACAGAGTCAGTTCTGACTCATAGCAACCCTATGAGTAGAAATGCCCCAAAATTTTCCAAGGCTGTAAATCTTTATGGAAGCAGACTGCCTCATCTTTTTCCTGCAGAGCAGCTGGTAGATTTGAACCACTAACCTTTTGGTTAGCAGCTGAATGCCTTAGCCATTGCATTACCAGAACTCCTTTACAAAGGGAACCAAGAAGACTAAGCCCTGATACTCACCAGAAACCATGCAAACTAAAAAGAAATGGGATGACATATATAAAACCTTGAAAGAAAAACACTGCCAACCAAGATTTATATATTCAGCAAAACTGCCTCTCAAATATGATGGTGATATTAGGACATTTCCAGATAAACAGAAATTGAGAGAATTTATAAAACCTAGGCCAACCTTACAAGAAATATTAAAGGGAGTCCTTCAGATAGAAAATCAACAACATTATATGATAGAGATGATAGAGAACCATCAACCTGTGATTAGGACACAGGAGAGCATCAGGCAGATACCAACCCAGGTATGTGAATTCTCAAAAATAAAACAAAACTAAAAGACTGAAAATGGAACCAGAGATGTCAATCTGTAAATGACAACAATGTCAAAACAAAAAAAGGATAATGAATGGTGTAGTTATAGAACTTTTATATTGAGAGGAGGCCAACATGATATCAAGAAATAAAAGACTGCTTCAAACTTAGGAAGATAAAAGTAAATTTCAAGGTAACCACAAAGAAACTTACTCATCAAAATAAAAAAGAATAAACATACAAAAACTCAGTAAAAACAAAATCAACAAAGAAAACAAAAATAACAAAGACAAAAATAACTCAGGACAGAAAATTAAGTGGAACAAATAAACAATCAACACCACAAAAAACACAACGAAATGACAGCAGTAAGTTCATACCTGTAGATAATCTCACTGAATGTAAATGTCTTTAATGCAACAGTAAAGATAAAAGTGGCAGAATGAATAATAATAATAAAACAAGACCCATCAATGTGCTGTCTACAAGAGACACACCTTAGACACAAAGATATAAATTAAAACTCAAAGGATGAAAAAAATATATCAAGCAAACAATAATCAAATAAGAATAAGAATGGCAGTACTAATCTCTGATAAAATAGACTTTAAGGCAAAATCCGCCATAAAAAATAAAGTCGTCATATAATTTATTAAAGGGTCCATCCACCAAGAGGACATAAACCATAATAAATACATACACACCCAATGACAGGGCTCCAAAATACATGAAACAAACTCTTAATGGCACTGAAAAGAGAAATAGACAATTTGACAATTAGTAGGAGACCTCAACACATCACTTTTGTGAAGGACAGAACACCTAGAAAGAAATTCAACAAAGGTACAGAAGATCTAAATGCCATAGTTAACTGACTCCACTCATCTACATATACAGAAGACTCCACCCAACAGCAGCAAAGTATGTACTCTTTTCCAACACACATGAAAATTCTACAGAATAGACCACATTTTAGGCCACAAAGCATGCCTCAATAAAACCCTAAACATTGAAGTAATGTAATGCATTTTCTCTGATCACAATACTATAAAATTGGAATCAATAACAGGAAGTTCAAGGAAAAAAAAATCAAATACATGGAAAATGATTAACAAACCCTGCTTATAAACTACTGGGTAACACCAGAAGAAATCAAAGATGAAATAATTTTAAAAAATTCTTAAGGCTCAAATGAGAATGAAAATGCAATATACCAAAACCTTTAAACCAAACTCACTGCCGTCGAGTCGTATCCGACTCATAGTGACCCTTCCTTGGGTTTCCAAGGCCGTATCACTACAGAAGTAGCTTGCCCAGTCTTCCTTCCGAGGAGTGGCTGGTGGATTTGAACCGCTAGCCTTCTTTTAGCAGTCAAATGCCTTAGGCACCATGCCACCAGACCTTCCACTAAAACTTTTGGGACATAGCAAAAGCAGTGCTTAGAGATCAATTTTTAGCAATAAATGCACACATCAAAATAGAAGAAAGGGCCAAAATCAAAACATTAACTCTACAACTTGAACATCTAGAAAGAAAGCAACAAAAGAAACCCACAACCAAATCAAACTCACTGCTGTGGAGTCAGATCTGACTCTTAGCGACCCCTCCTTGGGTTTCTGAGGCAGTATCTCTATGGAAATAGATTGCCCAATCTTCCTTCTGAGGAGTGGCTGGCGGGTTTTAAGTGCCAGCCTTCTGGTTAGAAGTCAAATGCCTTAGGCACTATGCCACCAGAGCACCAGAGCAAAGGAAATTAGAGCAGAAATAAATGAAACAGAGAACAGAAAAACAATAAAAAGAATCAACAAGACCAGAAATTGATTCTTTGAAAGGATCAATAAAATCAACAAACCACTAGCCAAATTGACAAAAGAAAAACAGGAGAAGAAGAAACTAACCCAAATAACAAAGGAGATAAATGAGATTTCAACAGAACCAACTGAAATAAAAAGGATCATAACAGAATATTATGAAAATTTGTACTCCAGCAAATTTGAAAACCTAGAGGAAATGTACAAATTTCTAGAAACACCCTACCTACCTAAACTAAAAGAAACTGAAGTAGAAAAACTGAACAGATCCACAACAAAAGAAGAGATTTAAGAGGTAATTTTTAAAAACTCCCAACAAAAAAACATCTTCTGGCCCAGATAGCTTCATTGGAGAAATCTACCAATTATTCAGAGAAGAGCTCACACCAATACTACTCAATCAGAGCATATGAAAAGAAAAGAGTAGTTCCAAATTCATTCTATGAAGCCAGCGTAATCCTGATACCAAAGCCAGGCAAAGACATCACACACACACACACACACACACACACACAAAGAAAATTACAGACCAATATCTTTCACAAATATAAGGAACTTTGGTGGTGTAGTGGTTAGTGGTTCAAACCCACCAGCCACTCTGCAGAAGAAAGATTAGGTAGTCTGCTGCTATAAAGATTTACAGACTTAGAAACCCAATGGGGGTTGTATGAGTCAGAATAGACTCAATAACAATGAGTTTGATTTTTTTTTCTTTTAGTGTCTCTGATGAATATAGACACAAAAATTCTCAACAAAATTCTAGACAACACAATTCAATAGCATATCAAAAAAATAATACATCATGACTAAGTGGGACTCATACCAGGTTTGCAAGGATAATTAAACATTAGAAAATCAATCAATGTAATTTACCACATAAATAAAAGAATCACATGATCATCTCAACTGACAGAGAGAAAGAATTTGATAAAGTCCAACAACATTCCTGATAAAAACTCTCAGCAAAATAGGAATAGAATGGAAATTTCTCAACATAATAAAGGTCATTTATGCAAAACTAACAGCCAACATCATCCTCAACAGAAAGAGACTGCAAGCATTCCCTTTGAGAACTGGAATAAGACAGGATGCCCTGTATCACCACTCTTATTCAACATTGTACTAGAAGTCCTAGCTAGAGCTATAAGGCAAGAAAAGGAAATAAAGGACATTCAGATTGGGAAGGAAGAAGTATCCCTATTTGTAGATTATATGATATTGTATATAGAAAATCCCAAAGATTCCACAAGAAACCTAGAATAATAGAAGGATTTAGCAAAGTGGCAGGATACAAGATCAACATACAAAAATCAGTTGGATTCCCCTATGTCAACAAAGAGAAGTTAGAAGAGGAAATCAGAAAAGTAATATCATTACAATAGCCCTCCAAAAGATAAAATACTTTGGAATAAATCTATCCAGGTGTGTAAAAGCCCTAAAAAAGAAAACTACAAAACACTACTGCAAGAAACCAAAAGAGACCTACATAAAAAGAAAAACATACCGTGCTCATGGATAGGAAGACTTAACACTGTGAAACTGTCAATACTACCCAACATGCTATATAGATATAACGCAATCCCAATCCAAACTCCAAAAGCATTCTTTAATGATATGGAAAAACTAATTACCAACTTGATATGGAAAAGAAAAGAGTCCCTAGATAAGTAAAGCTTTATTGAAGAAAAACAACAAAATAGGAAGTCTAACACTACCTGATCTCAGAACCTATTATACAGCCACGGTAGTCAAAGCAGCCTGGTACTGGTACAATGATAGACACATAGATCAATGTAGCAAAACTGAGCACCCAGATGTAAACCCACCCACCTATAGACAGCTGATATTTGACAAAGTACTCAAGTCCATTAAATGTGGAAGAGATAGCCTCTTTAACAAATGGTGCTGGCTCAACTGGATGTCTATCTGTAGAAAAATGAAACAGGATCCATACCTTACATCACATACAAAAGTCAACTCAAAAGGGATCAAATATTTAAATATCTAAAAACCTAAAATTGTTAAGATCATGGAAGAAAAAATAGGGACAGTGCTAGAGACCCTAAAACATGGCATAAATAGACTATCAAAACATGGCCTAAATAGAATATCAAACATAACTAAAAATATACAAACAGCAGAAGATGAACTAGATAAATGGGCTTCCTAAATATTAAACACTTGTACTCATCAAAATACTTCTCCAAAAGAGTAAAAAGAGAAAGTACAGATTGGGGGAAAAAAAAATTGGCAATGACATATCCAACAAGGGACTAATCTCTAAAATTTATAGCAAACTTCAACACCTCAACAACAAAAAGACAACAATCAAATTAAAAGATGGGCAAAAGATATGAACAGACACTTCACCAAAGAAGACATTCAGACAGCCAACAAATACTGGAAGAAATGCTAATGATAATTAGCCATTAAAGAGAGGAAAACCAAATCAATAGTGATATATCATCTCACCTCAGTAATAATAGCAATGACCAAAACAAAAAACCAGAAAAAAACAAATGCTGGTGAGGGTATGGAGAGATTGGAACTGTCATACATACTGCTGGTGGAACTGTAAAATGGTAGAACCACTGTGAAAAATAGTATGGCACTTCCTTAAAAAGTCAGACATAGAGATACCATATGATTCAGCATACTAGGTGTATAGCCTAGAGAAATAGGAGCCATGACAGATGCACATCGTGTTTATCACAGCACTGTTTACAACAGATGGAAACAACCTAAGTGCCCAATAATGGATGAATGGGTAAACAAACTATGGTATATACATAAAGTGTAATACTATGCAATGTTAATGATAAATCTGCAAAATACAACATGGAAGAACCTGGAGGACATTATGCTGAGTGAACTAAATCATTCCTAAAAGGACAAATATTGTATGAGACCATTACTATAAAAAGTCAAGGAAAGGTTTACATACAGAAGGAAATACTCTTTAGTGGTTACCAGGGTTGGCAAAGGGAGGGAGGGAAAATTACTAAATAGAGAATAGACACATATTAACTTGGGTAAAGAAAAAAGCAATACACAATAAGAGGGAGTTCAGCATAACATGACCATGACCATGGCAGACCCTGGGAGGTACAAAAGAGTGAAAAGCAGCAATGGTAAATCCTATTAAATACACCATCCTGCCATGGTAACAAACAATGATTTATGAGTGGATGCATAGTTTGTTTTTTTTTTCCTGCAAGAGGAACAGGTGTGGGGTGGTGTCTGGGAGCACACCCATGAGTGTATATATAGATTTGGCAGAGGATATTTCTATACCTGTATTTTTTAAGCTGCAAATATATCCAGGAATATGGTAGAACATATAGAAGGCAAAGGTATGCAAACTTCTTAGCCAAGCTAAGTACCTTGAGGGACTGAGTCACTAGGCTTGGGGCTTAGGGCAATAATCTCAGGGGACACCCTATCAATTGGCATAACATAATCCACAGGACAATGTTCTATATCCTACACTGGTAAGTGGTGGCTGGAGTCTTGAAAGCTTGTAAGCAGCCATCTGGGGTTTAACTGTTGGTCTCTCCCCGTCTGGCATAGGTAGGAGTGAAGAAAGTCAAAGACTCAAGGAAACAATTAGTTCAAAGGACTAATGGTCACACAAGCCACAGCTTCTACTTGTCTGAGACCAGAAGAACAGATGATGTCTGGCTACCATGACTGACTTCTCTGATTGGGATCACAACTGAAGGTCCTGGACAGAATGGGAGAAAATTGTAGAACAAGATTCAAAATCATAAAAATGACAGACTTGCTGCTCTGACAGAGACTGGTGGAAGCTCTGAGACAGTGGCCCTTCGACATCCTTCCAACTGGAGCTGAACCTGCCCCCAGGGATCACCTTTTAGCCAAGCAACAGAGGGGCCTATAGGATGAACAATGACACCTGTGAAGAACATGCTTCTCAGACCCATCAACTACATGAGACCAGGAAGGGGACATTTACTCTAGAGCAAAGTTCAGAGGGCAGGAAGGGACAGGAGAAGAGGGGCGGATGAAAATGAGGAATCCAGGCAGCAAGCGGGGAGAGTGCTGTTACGTTGAGGGGACTGAGACTGATGTCACATTATAAATTGTTGAATGGGAAGTTAATGGCTCTGTAGACTTTCACCCAAGTCACAATAAAATGTTCAAAAAAAAAGATAAGGAAAATGCTCTTTTCCTCATTTACATAGTATATTAGAAACACAGAAGAGAATGTCCAGACAAAAACATAAACAGGTCTGCCTCTTCAACTCTTTTTGGTTCCAGAAGCACTTTGAACTGGTCCATTCCAGTTAGACCTCTGCTGAGAATTTGCATTTCCACATCTTATGTGCTGAATCAGAATCTAAATTTTCAACAAGCTCCCCAGGTGATTGAGATCTTATTAAAATGTACATTATGATTCAGTATATCTAGGTGGAAATGCAAATTCTCAGCAGGGAGCATATGAACTGGTTCAAAGCCCTGATGCTGAGCTAGTACCATCAGCTAGTAGCATTTCTCTGGCAGTTAAGGGCATGAATGCCACAGGTGAAACTAATCAGTATATGATTATGGACACTGAGCTGAAACGGGTTCTTAACCTTGCTCCCACATCAATCATTAAAGAAAAAATCTTGATCCTAGGTTACATCTCAGACCAACTAAATCAGCCATCTTTTAAAGCTGCCAGGTGAATTCAATGGACAGCTGAGGTTGCGAACCACTGGGTTGAGGGATTTTAAAAGTTGGTTGATTACACTCTATCAAAAGACAAATGGACATGAATGTCTCACTCTGTAATAGAAATTTCTGTAAGAAAGTTTCCCACCATGAATTGGGTTGAGGGATGAAGGCCAGATTAAAGAAGCAGAAAAACAAAAACTCTTTATCTCCAACCCAATGGAATTTAAAATAAGAATTACTTTTATTGCTGCAAATACTTGCCAGAAGTCATCAGAAAAGAGAAAATGCAAAAATATCCCAAATGAATGAAACATATATTAGCAGACTATAATTTCAACAGATCACAGACTTTTCTATGTTTAAAACAACATCTCAGACAGTGAAGAATGGGCTCTACAGCCAGCCAGTCTGACATTTGAATCCTCACACCCAGTAACTGGCTGCGTGACTTTGGGCAAGATTTATAACCTTTCTGTGCCTTGTTTTCTCATCTGTAAAATAAGGATAATAATAGTACCTATCTCACAGGGCTGCTGTGAGAGTTGCTTGTGTTCATGGAGGTGAAGTGCTTGGAACAGGGGCTGGAATGTATTTTGTGTTCAAAGTAGGTTAGTACAGGCATACCTGGGTTACAAAGGAGGTACGTTCCGAAGTGTGTCTTTAAGTGGAATTAGTAGGTAAGTAGGAACAGATGCATATGGTTCTTAGCCTTACTTTAGTGCAAGAAAGGAGCTCTGATGGTGCTGTGGTTAAGGTACTTGGCTGCTAACCAAGAGGTCAGTGGTTCAAACCACCAGCTGCTGTATGAAAGAAAGAAGAGGTGGTCTGCTTCTGTAAGAATTTATAGCCTTGGAAGCTCAATGGGGCTCACTTTGACTCAGAATTGACTTGAAGGCAGTGAGTTTGTCTGTTTTTGGAGTGCTCGAAAGGGACTCTGGTGGTGTAGTGATTAAAGCATTGGGGTGCTAACCAAAAGGTCAGCAGTTTGAACCCACCAGCTGCTGTGCAGGAGAAAGATGAGGCAGTCTGTTTCTGTAAAGAAGGAAACCCTATGAAGCACTTCTACTCTGTCCTATGGGATCACTATTAGTCAGAATGGACTCAGTAGCAGTGGGTATGGTTAGTGCAAGAAAAGGCTCAAAGCTAAAAGCTTAACAGTGCAGGCCTGGAAGGTGATTATGATGATGAATTTGTGAGAAGGGGTCGTTTCAATAGTTTCAAAGTGAGGGCAAATTTACCTAACATTAAAGGGCAAGTGTTGTTGTTATTATGTGCTGTTGAGTCGGACCTGACTCAGCGACCCCTCCTTGGGTTTTTGAGGCAGTATCACTATGGAAGTAGATTGCCCAACCTTCCTTTCGAGGAGTGGCTGGTGGGTTTGAACCGCCAGCCTTCTGTTAGCAGTCAAGTGCCTTAGGCATTATGCTACCAGAACTCCCCAAAGGGCAAGTAGGAGTCCTCAATTGGACTATTTGTTACCCGGGAACTGCCTGTACTTCAGAGAGAAGAGTGTCACTGCCAACGGGAAATTACGTTTTGGGTTTTTCACAAACTCTAAATCTTGAGTTTCCAGACTCCCAGAAAACGCTGCCAATCTCAGTGTTGACTCTGAAGGGCTGCCAGACAGCCCCGAGACAGGATTTATACCTGGAGCTGCCTGTCGCCCTCCACCCGTTTTCTTTCCTCGGTTTCCTTAAACTCCACGACACCTAAACCAAGTCATGCTGAATCTCAGATGAAAAAACAAACAGATTTTAGGAAAAATTTGTTGTCGGCATTTTTTTTTTCTTCTCAAAGTTTATCTTTTTCTTTTAGAAAGAAGTACTTTTCATGTGCTTTGTATACTTTAATGTTACGTTCAATAAAAATATTTAACATTTAAAAAACCCTCATATCCTTTTGAAGCCACATCCAACTTTTGGCATTGCTAACTGCCATGCAGGAAACGCCCTCTAGAATAATAACCAAGTGTCACACTGAACATAGTCTTTTCTGTAACGTGGCAACAAAGAAACATAGGCTAGAAAAATAGAGCCATACCTAAGTCTTTTCCAAAACCAGATTGTTTAACTCCTCCAAAGGGGGCTGCCACATCCGTCTTGTTGTATGTGTTAATAAAAACAGTTCCCGCTTCCAGTTTCTCGCTCACGTACATAGCTTTATTTATGTCTCTGGTAAAAACCCCTGAGGCCAAACCATACTCTGTATTATTTGCTCGATCCAACACTCCATCGATGTCCCTACAAGGTGATTTTAGGAGAACATAAAATTTCATTACATGTAAAGCAAGTCTCATTTTTGTACTTTTTTCCCCTTCCAGGCTATTTCATCCACTAAACCCACAGCTGTTGAGTTTATTCAGTTCACAGCGACCCCTATTGTGCTTCCAAGGCTATAAATCTTTACGGAAGGACATTGCCTCATTTTCCTCCCACGGAGCAGCTGGTGGGTTTGAACTGCTGAGCTTCTCGTTAGCAGCCAACTGTCTTATCCACTATGCCACCAGAGCTCCTTACTTCATCCACTAGAAGCAGGAAAACATCCCTGCCAGCGTGGTTCAAATCTTATAAATGAAATGTTTCAGACTTACACCCAAATCAATTCCCAATGAAATATTATAGCTCCAGTATTGTATTTTTCATATGTACCATGAGGCATCTTTTAAAAATCGGTCCAAAGTCATCTTTCCCGTTTTCTTCAGTGGCTCTCCTTCAGCATCCCTACCTCCCCCCCGTCCTCCAGTTGCATTCCACATATATTTGCAAAGCATCCCCTTATTTCCCTCCATCTCTGCAGACTTTGCACACACAGCTCAAGCTCTTTCAGTGCTCTACTCTGAAGCCTTTCAAGACCCCACGAGAGCCACTGCAAGAAGTTTGAGAGTTACACGAGAGGCCAGACCATCTGGGTGAACTCGGGCAGATGCCTGCCTCTCCCAGGCTTCTGTTTACTCTGTGAAACATGGAAGTATCTGTCCAGTTGTGGGGATTAAATGAACTAACAGTGTATAGAACACAGTAAATGCCTAATAAAAGTTGGTTATCATCACGGAGCCCACAGTCTTCCATGCTTCGTATTCTGGTAGAATGAATGAACTATGTGGTGTGGGCTTACTTTTCCAGTATTTGTGGTTCACCTCCTGTGGTAGTTAAATTTGTATGTCAACCTGGCTGGGCCTGGTTGAGTGTCTGGGCTGGTGGTGGTAGTTA
>NW_006921796.1:5087229-5100707 GCF_000298275.1 Orycteropus afer afer | reverse complement strand
TTTTTTTTTTTTTTTGGCTGTAATTTTTATGGAAGCAGATCTCCAGGCCTTTCTTCTGCAGCACTACTGGATGGGTTTGAACCATCAACCTTTCGATTAGCAGCTGATTGCAAATTGCTTGCACCACGTAGGGACCTTATTTTGAATTTTAAACTTGTACAAGAAATTTGGAACCTAACTTGGAATAAACTGAGATGCTGTTAAAACCCTCACACTTCTTAATGCCTTGCCCACGATAAAGATTCAAGTATTTATGGACTGAACTAGAGACAGAAAGATGGCTGTATGCTGTTTCTGTTGAGGACTGCTGAGGTGCCATTGCTCTAACCATCCCTTGGTTCCTTCTAGAGCAACAGTAAGCATAATGATGACAGTAGCAGCGGCAGCAAATACTTGACGTGCTTAGTCCTTAGTCCTCAGAATGACCCAAATAAATAGGTACTGTTATTATTTCAGTCTTACAGGTAACGAAACTGAGGCACAGAGTGATTAAATAGCCCAAGGCCCCAGAGGTCACAAGGTGCAGAGGCAGAGGACTGCCCTTACTCATTGTACCATCTTGCCCTTGGCCCTCTGTGGGCTAATTGTCTCCTAGTCTGTCTCCTCATTAGGTAGTAAGCTCCTTGAGGACCCAACCAAACCTAAATCAGTTGCCTCAAGTCAATTCCAACTCGTAGCAACCCAATAGGACAGAGACCCATTGGATTTCCCAGGCTATTACTGAAGCAGGCTGTCTTCTGCAGAAGAGCTGATGGGTTCTATCTAACTGCTGACCTTTTGGTTAGTGGCAAAGTGCTTTAACCACTGTGACACCAGGGCTCCTTTTCTGGAGGGTAGATTGTGAATTATCCACATTTATATCCTAAAACCTGGCTTCTAATGTCTGCATGTTTAGCACAAAAACTATCCTCTAGGAGAATTCATAATGAGAAATAAGGGATCACAGGGCATCCTTTGATCAGTGTGTCAAAGGCTATTTCTTACAGCTGGGGGGGAAAAAAAAAAACCTCACTGCCATTCAGTTGGGCCCGACTCATAGTGACCCCTCCTTGGGTTTCCGAGGCAGTATCACTACAGAAGTAGATTGCCCAACCTTCCTTCCAAGGAGTGGCTGGTGGGTTTGAACCGCTAGCCTTCTGGTTAGCAGTCAAATGCCTCAGGCACTATGCCACCAGAGTGCCTATTACAGCTGAGTATCCCCAAAAGTCTCTTAGAATGTGCCTATCAAAGTCCAAGCCCTTCTGAACTCTTTATTTTTTGTTTGTTCATCTTCTCAGTGGTTGAAATAAACCTAAAGCCAGAATTCTGAAGAATTGTGGGTAGTACACCATGAGACTCAATCCTATTAAATACTGTTTTGTGAGCTCAGTATTTGTGACCCTCTTTGATGTGGTAAACACTGTAGACAGCTTAAGGAGCTCTGGTGGCACAGGGCCTAAGGCATTTGACTGCTAACCAGAAGGCTGGCAGTTCAAACCCACCAGTCACTCCACCGAAGGCAGATAGAGTGATCTACTTCTGTAGGAAATCCAGTGGGGGTCGCTATGAGTCAGAATCGACTTGATGGCAGCAAGTTTGGTTTTTTTGGTTAGAAAGTTTCATATCAAGTAACAAATACAGTTAACATATGGTGACTGTGGACACTTCTATAAAAAATTGAGTACCAGGCTCTTGGGGACGTAATCTTCTATGACAGCAGGAGCTTCTCTTTGGGAAAATCAGATTTCACAGATGCTGCCTTTCCTAGAAGGAGCTCTGGTAGTGTAGTGCCTAAGGCACTTGACTGCTAACCAGAAGGCTGGCGGTTCAAACCCACCGGCCACTCCTCAGAAGGAAGATGGGGCAATCTACTTCTGTAGTGATACTGCCTTGGAAACCCAAGGAGGGGTCGCTGTGAGTTGGATCTGACTCGACGGCAGTGAGTTTGGTTTGGTTTTGGCTTTTCCTAGAAGGAGCTCTAGTAGCACAGTGGTTAAAGAATTCAGCTGCTAACCAAAAGTCAGTGGTTTGAATCCACCAGCCACTCTGTGGGAGAAAGATGAGGCAGTCTGCTTCCATAAAGATGTACAGCCTTAGAAACCCTATGGGGCAGTTCTACTCTGTCCTATAGGGTCTCTATGAGTGAGAATCAACTTGATGCCAGTGGGTTTGGTTTGGTTTGGGCCTTTCCTAGGAATGTAAGCATGAAAACTGGTTCTCTTATTTCTCAGTTATTTACCTTTTTTACATACATTTAAAATGTCAATTATACAAAAACTAAAATGTAACCAATGAAAAATCCCATCATGTTAAGTATTATTTAAAGTTAAAAAGCAAAAATATATTATGATCTACATTGATTAGTAAAAGTATTCTCTTCTAATTATTTAATTAATTATGCTTGATTTATTAGGCAATAACAAGTTATTTGATTTTCTGCTTTCTATATAGCAAAATGATAGAGGAAAAAAAATTTAATCTAATGAAAACCTAAGTTAAATTGTACCTGAAGAACATACCCATTTTGGAATTTAGAAATAACCATAATAGGCCCAAAGGATTCCTCTTTGGCAAGGTACATGTGGTCTTCCACGTCTGTGAACACAGTTGGTTCCATAAAAAAGCCTATTGAATGAAAAGAAGAAAAGAACTTTAATTACAGGGCATTTTTCAATTAATAGTACTCTTGTCTAATTACATTATAATTATTTTTCTTCCCTTCTGGGTCAGGAAAACTCATTTCTTTATTTGGCATTAGCATTCCTAGGTTATTTTTCAATGTTTTTATTATAAAAATTTCAAATCTAGGTAAAAGTAGAGAAAACAATGTTATAGTGAAATGAATGTTTATATTTTGCTATGTATGATTCACTTTTTTCCTTTCTGGAATGTATTAAACTACAACTCCCAAGTATTTCTGTACAAATCTATAAAAATAGAGACAATTTCTCAAATAACCACGATACATTATCATACCTAACAAAATCAGTGCTAATCTTTTATTCATAGTGTGTATTTCAGTTTCCCTGATTGTCTCAAAAATATCTTTTTTATACTTAATTTGTTTGAATCACAATTCAAGTAAGTTGTACACATTGTAGTGGGTTGTACTGGGAGGGTGGCTTGTCTTTGAGGTTCCCATCCCAGATGCCTAAACTGAGGCTTTGGGCTCAGGGTATTTATTCTCTGATAGGCTGGGAACTGGGTCTCTCTCTGCCAGTCCCTTCTCCTTGTCAGAGAAGCCTTCCTCCTTATTCTGAATCCGCAGTAACTTTCTCTGTCTCTATGACCACCTATGACTACTTAATTGCACTAAAGTAATTAATTTTGTAGCCTAGTTGGGGTAGGAGCCCTGCTGGTGGAATGGTTAAGCATTTGGCTTCTAATTGAAAGGTCAGCGGTTTAAACCCACCAGGAGTTCCGTGGGAGAAAAAAGACTGGCGATCTGCCCTGTAAAGATTACAGCTCAGGAAACCCTATGGGACAGTTTTACCCTGTTCAATAGGGTCACTGGGAGTCAGATCTATTCAACGGCATCCAACCGTAACAGCTAGTGGGGGGAGAAATGTTCTTTCTGGTCATGATCCATGGTCACAGGGCTGCCATGCTGTTTGACCGTAAACAGAGCTTGGCAACAGGATGGTCAGGGCAGGCGCAGCTGAACAAAGCCCCCTTCCTCTTCCTCTTTTGCCCAGTTCCTTAGACCCCTTTGCCTCTGGGACTTTTCACCTTCAAAATAAACTTGGAAACTTACATGTGCAGAAGAGATTTTCTATCAGCTCACCCTGGGATGGGGTCTAGGGAGGCCAACTCCTCAATTCATTTGTATCCTAACTGCTAGGAAAAACAAAAACAAAAACAAACCCACTGCCATTGAGTTGTTTCCAACTGATAGCGATCCCCCTTGGGTTTCTAAGGCAGTAAATCTTTACAGAAGTAGATTGCTTCATCTTCCTTTGGCAGAGTGACTAGTGAGTTTGAATCACCAACCTTCTGGTTAGCAGCCAAATGCCTTAAGCACTGTACCACCAGAATTTCTTGAACTGCTATGTAAGTACTGTAAATTAAAGCCTGTGATCTTGCCATTGGGTAATGTCAATTAATATCTGACAGTTACAACCCTCTACTTTTCACTGTGGTTCATCAGGTTCCTTAGCTCTCATCTTTTAATCCAGAAACTTTTCCCCTCTCCCCTTATTTTTTCATGCCATTGTTTTGTAAAAGAGATCAAATTCATTGTCCTGTATAATATCTTACATTTTAGATTGTTCATTGCTCCTCGGGATATTATTTAATTTGTTCCCTTAAACCAAAAAAATCTCACTGCTGTTGAGTCGATTACAACTCAGAGAGACCCCTCCTTGGGTTTCCGAGGCAGTGTCTCTACATAAGTAGATTGCCCGACCTTCCTTCTGAGGTGTGGCTGGTGGGTTTGAATCTTCAGCCTTCTGGTTAGCAGTCAAATGCCTTAGGCACTATGCTACCAGAGCTCCCATCCCCTCATAATTCTTGTAAATGGAAAGTCTCACCTAAAGGCATGGTTAGATTCAAGTTAAACATTTTTGGCAAGCATACTTTATTGGTGATGCTCTGTAAACACATTGCATCCATCAGGAAACACATAATATTCAGTTGTCCCTCTGTTCTGGTTACCTAGTGCCACTCTGACAGGAATATACCACAAATAGGATGGCCTTAGCAAACAGGAGTTTATTCCCTCACAGTTTGGAGGCTTTAAGTCCAAGTTCAAAGTGCCAGGCTCTAGGGGTTAGATGAAAGCCCCTCAGCCGTGGGGTCCAGCTCTGCCTCCTGCTCCCGGCCCACTGGAACTAGAGGCATATCTTCACTCAGCTGCTGGCTGCTGAGGCTGACAAGCCCATGGTTGACAAGTAAAAAGGCACAGTCCCAATGTTACCAAACCACACGGCAGGTCATTAATTTAAGTCCATTGTAAGTCCCAAGGTCAGCAGAGCATGGCAAGCTGCTGAACAACGACATGGCTACATGCAGGGTCCAAAAGTGCCATAAGCTAGAGACCATTTCCAAAGCTGCTGCTTATACACGGGAAGCAGACCACATACCCAAAGGTAGCTACTCAGGTGCTCACAGTAGATTCCACCATGGAGTTGATCACTAGTCTCATCATGGGGAATACTACATCCAGCTGCCCAGCCACTTAACCAGGCCCAGCCAAGTTGACACAAAAACATAACCACCACACCCTCCTTCAGTGATGCTAAGATTGACCTATGGTTTCAGGTGGTGGGAGCCTGCCTCCTCCATTGTAGAGCTAGGTTTTTCCCTTATGAATGGCAAGCAGTCTCAGGGGTGATACTGTGATACCTTGCAAATACCCACGTTCCTATCAACCTTTCACCTAGTAACTTTAATTTATTGATGATCATTGCCAAATCAATAACATCATTAAATGATGGGTACAAAATGGTGCTCTTCCTAATTCTATCATTCTACCTTGATGCACAGGAATTTTTTCTGTGGAGTCTCCTTAATCAGCTATGTAGTTAACTTGAAATTCAGTTCTTATAGGAAATCTAGGATAAATGTTAATTTTTTTTTCCTTCTAGTTAACAATCTTTGGAGTAAGGTGTTAGTGCACAAACCACGTGCAATAGTGGAAAGAGTTTTTGTAGTTGTCTTTCTCTCCTTTTGAGTCTCACACCATTGAGCCATTCCCATATTGCAGTAACAGGTCCTCTGTAGACAACAGGAATCAGCTGTGTTTGCTAAGATAGTCTCCCAGGGCCAAGAATCAATATCTCCAGTGTTTAAGTAACGTCGTTCTCAAGCACACTTGATTCTTCTACAGCTAAGGACCCATCGTGTCCATTGGGTTATTTGGTTCTCACCCATCTGTAAAGCAGAATGTGCATATTTCATCCCATTTTATGGAGAAGGGAACTGAGGCTCAGAAAAACTGTTATCCAAGGTGCCATAGCTTGTAAGTAGTCAAGCAGGATCTAGAAATTAATTCTTCTGACCATAATATAAATTCTTCTATTTGCTTTTTGAAGTAAGATGGTGCTGCAATGAACATTGTTATCATCCATTCCAACTTAAGAAGACAAGCGCCCCGTAAACCTCCCATGGAGCTGATCTTACCTGGCCTTTGGACTTGTCTTCCCCCATATACCAAGGTGGCGCCCTCTTTCACTCCAGCTTCACAGTACTGCAGAAGCTTTTCCAGATGGGCCTTATGATTTTGGGGTCCATGATCAGTAGATCTGTCAAGTGGGTCACCAATTTTCATCTTTTTAATTTCTTCTACCTGTATGTCACCCAGTTCACAAAACACAATTCACTGTTAATAATAATAATGGGTACCCTTGACTGAGTTTCTACCAGGTAGTGGATGTTGCACTAAGCCATTTATAAATGTGTTGTTTAGCTTCAACAAGGAAGTTGTTGTTATGTGCTGTCAAGTTGGACTCGACTCATAGCGACCCCTCTTCGGGTTTCTGAGGCAGTATCACTATGGAAGTAGATTGCCCCATCTTTCTTCCTACGAGTGTGCTACATGAAAATCTCCCTCAATGTTAATCCATTATAACAGCAAGCTGATGTTCTAGAAGTTTTCTAATCTTCTTCATGGCAAAATAATTTCTAAAATGACCATGTTGTTTAATAATCTTTTTTTCCCTCTCCAAATGTGGCCAACTGTTCTTGTGGAATTCTTATGGTACAGTCATGCCAGAGGAATTGCCAGAATCTTCAGATGAGAACCAATCTTTACCATACAATGTTCATCACTGACATGTCTTTGTAGTCACTTCTTGTGGTCCTCAGCTGTCTTAATTTATTTCTGCTTTTCTAATGTTAAGTCCTATTCTAACAGAAGAAAAGAATGGGAGTTACTGTTGCCTAGCAGGGCCATGAATTAGGGCTGGCAGTAATGCCTTGGTACCGTGCACAGGGCCCTGTGCTGGACTAGAAGCTCTGTGTGGGCAGGAACTCTGCCTTGTTTCCCTTTGTATTCCTAGCACCTAGCACAGTGCTCTTGGTACTTGGTAGGTACTCAAGAAACAGCCATTGAATCAGTGAGTGACTACAAATAGTGTGTGTGCTATATATGTACATTGATGGACCAGATATATCAAGTCCTTGACATTTCTGGTCTCAGCATTAAAAATGCCAACTATGTGTGGGTGACCCTGAAGCCCATGACATGTGTACTGTCAGTTGTAATTCTGCTGAGGCACAAATGCGAATGATGTTGTGATGTTCAGGAGGGAGCCACTGCCCACCTGGCTGCCCCCAGCTGCCTCTCTGTATGGCTTCCTTGATCTCCCCTCTCATGAAGGAAGGACACCTTCGTTTGTTTAGGGGTGCAGGGGATGAATAATTGACTGAAAAAAAGGCTATGTTGTAGTTTTGTGAATCTAAGCAAATTCATGATTAACATTATCATCCAATGACAAAATGTAGTGTAGTTTAGAATTGACTTTGGTCACAGAATTCATCTTAATTGTCCTATAAGTGGCTCATATTTATGGAATCCTGATCCATCTACAGGGACTATTTATTTGCTTGTTTTATTTCTTTAGTAGGGGAATTATATGCTGCCCTGCTAACTGTGAATTGAGGATTTGTAAGTATTTAGCAGCACATCTCTTATAATCATTTTAGGGATTTTTAAAATTTAAGAATATATTTCCCACAAACATCAAAGATCTCATATGATGTAAATGCACAACAGGATATAGGTTATAACAACTCTTAAATAGACTTTAATCAAGTTTTTATTTAGATCCCTAACTTTTTATTACAAAAATTTATAAAATTTATAAAAATATACATATAATGAACCCTCCCTGTACCTTTTACTCAGCTTCAATAATTACCAAGTCACTGCCTCCCCTCCTGTGTTATTTTGAAGCGAATTCCAGACATATAATTTAATCTGTAAATACGTCAGTATGCAGCTATAAAATGTAAGGACTTGTTGTTTTAACACTAATCATAATGTGATGAACCAGATAGCTTATCTGACTCCATCTTGACACACTGATGCCCCCATAAAGTTTTTTTTTTTTTTCTTAAGCTACAGGTCTAGACCACCCCATCCTGTTTCAACTGAAGGCCTAGTCTCCCCATCCATTCTGGCAGAACATGGAGACCTAGTTAAGCCCCTGTGCCAACCACAGAGACAGACCACAGTGCTAAGTGTTGCCTATAGGTGTGACTTGCTAGAGCAAGTATGCTTTTTCAGCTTCTATAAAAGTCAGCTTGCAAAGGCTGTGTCCTAGTTGAAGCTCCCAGAGTGGATGAGGCCTAACCACAATGCCAAGGAGTTTCTTTACAGGTGTTATTTACTAAATTAAGTTTAACATTGCTTTCTGCTTCTGTAAAAGACTGCTTGCAAAGGATAGAAAAGAGACACTCAATATTACACCCACCTGCTTGTGGGTTTTATCTTTATAAACCCTGTGAAGCTGCTCTTCTGGGTCGAGAGTCCTTTTTGGCATGAGCCACCTCTCGACCCTGGAAATAAAGGACTTAAAGCTTGGTTAGGTTTCAGAGTGCTTGGCAACTCTGTATAGTCCATCTTGCGTTTAATATATAACAATAATACTCTTATCATGCTTAAAAATACAGTACTAGTCCAGGAAGTACTTTTCAGGTAAAAACAATTTCTGTACAATTCACTGAGCTGTTCAGATGCCTTACCACTCTCGTCACAAATTCATCATGGATGGATTCTTCCACAAATAAGCGCCCGGCTGCAATACAGTTCTCTCCTTTATTGAAAAATACTGCTCCCATACCCTTTGGAAGCAGAAGAGAAAATACTGTTTACATAATTTGGGAAGGTCAAGATTGTCCTCAAATTGCAGTTTGAAAGATAGCAGACAACACAGAGAAGTTGTAGAAAACACAATCCCCTTGGCCTAGTTAGTGATGAGAACTACTTAGCGATATTTAGTTTTGATCTAGCATGTTTTTAAGGGATTTTGTTTCTCCTTTCTCCCTTTTGGTTCATTAGCACTTAAAAAAAATGTGTGTAATGATAAGGACTCACCATTAAGGACTAATTTGTGTAGCTAAAACCTAAATCCTTCCATAAATGTAAATGTAATGCGGCAGTATCAAATTTTGCTTTTAAAATTTCTAAATCACTTTGTATAAATCACCATTGTTTGGAAAGCTTCCATACCACACACAAAAAAAGGGGAAAATTTATTTTTCAGGGAGATTTGAAAAAATCTTTGAAATGAAGGCTCTCATAGATGACAGATTTGAAAGAACAATAAAGTCTGGTGCATCTTCCCTTCCAAATCTAGTTTCTAATTCACCTCCTGGGAACCTCTCTGGACAGGGTAAAAAATATAACAGACTTTGCAAGATAACACCTGTTTCCCCTGTATATACATTTTACTATCTTTAATCATCTCAAAAGTATGTTAATTACCTTGCACCGTGGGTCCCTCGATGGTAGAAAGGACTCCCTAGATGGCACAGTGATTAAATGCTCAACTACTAGCCAAAAGGTTGGCGGTTTGAACCCACGCACAAGTACCTCAAAGCATAGGCCTGGTGATCTATCTGCTTCTGAAAGGTCAAAGCCTTGGAAACCCTACAGAGCAATTTTACTCTGCACTCATGGGGACACCACAAGTAAGAATGGACTCAGGGACAGCCAACAATGACAGAGTTAGGATTCTTCAAATTTACATGTTTCTATCTTGTGATGCTCTGGTAACGTAGTGCCTAAGGCACTTGACTGCTAACCAGAAGGCCGGCAGTTCAAACCCACCAGCCACTCCTCAGAAGGAAGGTTGGGCAATCTACTTCCGTAGTGATACTGCCTTGGAAACCCAAGGAGGGGTTGCTATGAGTCGAGACCGACTCGATGGCACATAATGACAACAACAACATCCTGTGGTGCTTAATATAAAGCTTCTCTTTCAAGAATCTGATGGTGGCTAATCTCAAACTCACTATTTACTAAATATTCAAATTTAGGAAAGGAAAAGAGTGGCCCTCTATAACCACCACACTAGGATTTTCTCCTTGTTTTCAATTATTTCAGTTAACCACGTTTATCCATTCCTTTTTATTGATGTACAACCATGAGTACAAGATGTCTAGTAAAGACTAACATTCAGCCTGATGCTGCTAAAAATGTAATGGATTATGGAAGGAACTGTGATGGTCGGTGCCTAAGGCATTTGATTGTTAACCAGAAGGCTGGCAGTTCAAACCCACCAGCCACTTTCTGGAAGGAAGATGAGGTGATCTACTTCCATAAAGATTTACTGCGTGTAAACACAATTGGGGTCTCCATGAGTCGGAATTGACTTGATGGCAGTGGGTTTTGTTTTTGGTTATGACTTAACACTACATTTTAAAAACACTTCAATGAAACAAATGATAAACACTTTATTTTAAAAATTAAGTGCTCTGAATACTCCCAAATCTAAACATAAAGAAGATTTTTGTTTATGACTAGACAAAACCAAATCTTCTTTCAAGATATTGGATAAAGAGGTACGATGGATTTTGGAAGTAAGCTCCTATTGACTTGCACATGACCCACTCTTACCATTCTCACTGCCTTGTCAAGTTCACAGTCATTGAAAATTATAAGTGGTGATTTGCCACCAAGCTCAAGAGAAACTTTCTTCAAGTTGCTCACAGCACAGCTGGAAACAAACAAAAAAAAAACAACCAGCAAAAAGTCAACATTAGTCTCTCTCTATCTTGCTCATTGACTTGTTTTGTAACTATAGATTATCACTAGGTATGAATACATGCCATATCTAAAAGGAATAACACTTAAGTAAAAATTGCAATAAATGCTGTAATAACAATAGTTACTAGTTACCATGTTGAAGGGACTGTTTTAAACTTAACTAGAGATTGATTCAATCAGTTCAAAGTGGAAGGCAAATTTACATAACATTAGGGCAAGTACGTATTGTCCCTAAATTGGATGTTGGTAACCCAGGGACTGCCTGTAATGAGATTGAACCTCAGAAATACTAAGAAACATTTTCAAAGTTAAAACACAAATGGTAGAATGGTGCTAATTGTTGAACCTGGCTGCTGAGCACGTGAGAGTTGGTTATGTCACACTGTATGCTTAGTATATGTTAGAATTTTCTATAATAAAGAGTTTTTGAAAATTTTGTAGTCAAATAATTGGAGATTCTCATGGGAAAATGCAGTTTATTTAAACAGGAATTTTGGTAACAAATGCTTGGCAGGGGAATTCCACCTCTAATTAGATTACTGGAGCACTGGGAATCAATCAGCAATTTATACAAGTGTGTTGGCTATTTTCCCCTTCTTATAAAAGTATTCTTGTTTAAAACATTAGGAAAATGGCCAAAAAAAAAAAAAAAAAAATGCAGAAAGAAGAAAAAACTCACAAAATTCCATTCCTTGGCTCATTGATCACTGTTTTTTACCATTTTGTTATACTTACTTCAGGCCTGGGGGCTGACATAGCTTTGCTTTGTTAAACATAGTTGGGCTCACCCACTATAAATAATTTCCCATTTTATGGTTCTTTCCAGTGACCCATTTTAACAAGATTCTGTTATTCATCATGCTCCATGACACAGTAACTGCACAGTATTCCATTCCATTGACATGCTTTAACCACTGTGATTTTTCTTTAAGAGTTTATTTTATAAAGAATCTAGATTTGCCATTTATACATCTTTTTGATTTCTTAGCTATGCTTCAAAAATAATTTGGGCTGCAATTTTAGCACCAAAAAAAATTGTGTGTGTGTGTGTGTGTGTGCGCGTGCACTGGAATGTTCAAGCTAGCAGTGGAGTGCGGAATTTTCATATAGTTTTAGTTTTACTGTCTATGGGCTTTAACATTTTGGGAAGTATTTTATTATATTTAAATACCCAGCAGTGATAAATGGATTTTTCTTCTAAATTTGATGTGGTTTGGCCCCCTCCAAAATCTATCTATTTAAAAAAAAAAGAAGAAGAAAAGTTTAACAGACTCTGCAGCAAATTGATACGCTAAAATCAATACCTCTTCATTATCTGTTTGCCAATAAGAGTGGAACCGGTGAAGCCAAGTTTGCGGACATCTGGATGTTCAGAAAGCCGTTGTCCTACTATGCCACCTGTTGAAGTAGGGAATGGAACATAAATGAAAACACAACACAAGTTCTACTTACGGTGATTGTTGTTGTTATGTGCCATTGAGTCGAACCCGACTCGTAGTGACCCCTCCTTGGGTTTTTGAGGCAGTATCACTACAGAAATAGATTGCCCCATCTTTCTTCCGAGGAGTGGCTGGAGGGTTTGAACTGCCAGCCTTCTGCTTAGCAGTCAAGTGCCTTAGGCACTATGCTACCAGAGCTGAAGTACATGTCTAAGCTCTCATTAAAACCTTAAGTTTTATATTTCTGTATTAATTACAAACTGACACACACACAAAAAAATCCAACATGACATCCTCTGTGCAATTGTCAGCCAAGGCTTGGCTTTTGTCTTTCAAAATATTATTTGGAAGCTGAAAATGAGCCACTTTAGGGTAGTTTTACAACGTACCATCTGTGCCAGCCTCTAATCTATTTCCACTTTTAGATTAGCACATCGTAAGTATATTTATCATTAAATCAACTGTTTGGTAAACTGTATTTAGTTTTGATATAGTTATAATTCAAGACAAGACTGCAGTGGGAAAACAGCCACTCAGTAATTCCCATCCCTTTCACTGGTTATAGCACGTGGGTTATTTGATGGTTTACCTGAGCCAGGAATTATGTTGATTACCCCTTTCGGGAAGCCAGCTTTAACAGAGAGCTCTGCAAACTTCAAAGCGGTCAAGGGCGTTACCTGAACAGAAACAGACAGCAATGATCTTCTTCAAAATCTGCCAGTCCTTTTAATACAGTACTCAGTTTTAACTATATAGCTGTGTTAGAATGTATTTTATTTCAACTTGTTTTATTATTTTTAGAATTTTAATTTCAGATTGACAGCAAACTTTCATAAATAGTACAAAACATTCTTATATACCCTACCTTCAAATTCCTCAAATGTTAACATTTTACTACATTTGCTTTATTCTTTCTGTATACATGCTTTTATATATTATTCTAAATACTGCAGGGTGCCATTTCCTCAAAACAAGTAATTCTCTTATACAACCACAGTACAATGATGGAAATCAGGAAAATTAATAACTGATAGTATGATCTAATTTACAGACCTTATTCAGATTTCACTAATCATCCCAGTAAAAGAAAATCCAAGCATTTAGTTATCATGTGTCTTTGTCGCTGTTTTTAGATACCATCAAGTTGGCTCTGACTTACAGCGACCCTGCGTGCAACAGAAGGAAACTGCCTGGTCCCGCACCATCCTCACAGTCATTGCTATGTTTGAGCCCATTGTTGCAGCCACTGTGTCAGTCCATTCTCTTTGAGGGTCTTCCTCTTGTTTGCTGACCTTCTGCTTTACCAGAGAATGGTCCCTTCTGACAACACGACCAAACTAGGTGAGACG
>NW_006921796.1:5082402-5083814 GCF_000298275.1 Orycteropus afer afer | reverse complement strand
AGTTAAAAATGGGAGCTCTGGTAGCATAGTGCCTAAGGCACTTGACTGGTAACCAGAAGGCTAGAAGTTCAAACCCACCAGCCACTCCTCGAAAGGAAGGTTAGGCAATCTACTTCCATAGTGATACCGCCTTGGAAACCCAAGGAGGGGTTGCTATGAGTTGGGTTCGACTCCATGGCACATACCAACAAACAAACATAGTTAAAAATAAGGAGCTCTGGTGGCGTAGTGGGTAAGGCATTTATTTGGCTGCTAACCAGGTCAGTGGTTCAAGCCTACAACCTGCTCCACAGAAGAAAGATGGGGCAAACTGCTTCCATAAAGAGTTATAGCTTTGGAAACCCAATGAGAGAGACAATTAAAAATGGGAAAAAAGGCCTGGTAATCTGTTCTGAAAAATCAGCCAATGAAAACCCTATGGGTCATAGTTCTGCTGTGATACACACAGGGTTGCCAGGTGTCAAATGCATCTTGATGGCAACTGGTTATAGTGAAAGATAGTGTTGTCCCAAACTGAGTATCAGTACGCCTTGGTGTGAAGTCATTATGATTAGAAAAACATGTACAAAGTAACTACCCTGAATTAATAATAATTTTTTTATGTAAGAATAAAAAGGTCTTTTTATAGCTTAATATATAAAATAAAGAAAATAATTTCCTCTTTTATTTTATGCTTTTAAATTTCTATTAGTTTTATGAGCTTTAACTGGACATAATAGAAGTCCCTGGGTTCAGTTAACACTGTTTACTGTAAGACTGCAGCTTCAAGTCCACCCATGGGCCTTGGAAGAAAGGCCTGGCCGTCTAATTCTGAAAAAGCAGCCATTGAAAACCCTACGGAGCACAGTTCTGCTGACATGCAGAAGTCACTGCAAGGCAGAAGCAACTCCACAGTAACTGGCTGGTAAAATGAACATAATATGTTAGTGAAAAAAAAATGCTATTGAGTCAATTTTGACTCATAGTGACCCTATAGGACACAGTAGAACTGCCCTATAGGATTTCTAAGGTTATAAATCTGCCACATCTTTCTCCCACAGAGGGGCTGTTGTTGTTAGGTTATTAGGTGCCATTGAGTCGGCTCCAACTCATAGTGACCCTACGTACAACAGAGTGAAACCCTGCCCGGTCCTGCGCCATCCTCACAGTCCCTGCCATACCTGAGCCCATTGCTGCAGCCACTGTGCCAGTCCATCTTGTTGAGGGTCTTCTCCTTTTTTCACTGACCCTCCACCTTACCAAGCATGATATCCTTCTCCAGGGATATCCCTTCTGATAACTTTACCAAAATACAAGTGACAGTCTGGCCATTCTTGCTTCTAAGGAGCATTTAGACTATACTTCTTCCAAGATAGATTTGTTCATCCTTCTGGCAGCCCATGGTATTTTCAGTATTCTTTGCCAACACCACA
>NW_006921796.1:5071437-5080967 GCF_000298275.1 Orycteropus afer afer | reverse complement strand
CGTGTTTGTATATGCAGTGATCTGGAAAGATACCTAAGAAACTAATTAATATCAATGAATAACATTGATTGCCTTTCTGGCAGTAAACTGGCCAGCTCAAGGAATAGGAGGGAAACTTTTCTTTAGCATTTTGAAAATTTTTAATACACTAACATTTGTTTAAATGAAATTGTTTTTAATGAGTTAAACAAGAAAAGACTGTGGCCACCTGGCCATGTAGCTGTGCCAGATGAAGTACATTCTTTTCAGGTTCTAAAAGAAAACGTTTTAAAATGTTGAAAGGTAATGTATCATAAACTCTTCTAAAATAGAGACTGAGTTTTCTTCAGGATTGGTGAACCCCCTGAGGCCTCCTGCTGTGCACAGTGTATTGTAAAGTTTCAGCCAGTGTTATATTGGTGACCATCTATATTTTTTCATTGAAAAGCTACTGTATGATTAAAAAAATTTTTTTGAGAAATCTTCTACCTGAATGCACGGAGTTGCTGTGAGTCGGAATCAACTTGATGGTAACTAATACCACCACCTGAATGATTTTTTAAGTCACTTCCTTGTTATTCACATGCATGCATTTTTACATAGTTGTCACAACTATATAAATTCTTTTGCATCTAATTCCCTCTTTATCCATTTTTTTTACAATATTCTTGATGATTATAAGCAGAATGCCTACATAATACTTTCTCTTTTGATGTCTTATATTTACTCTAAATAATTCCCTGGCTGTTGGACTTTTGACATTTTGCAAGAATTGGATTGGTTTGTAGAAATTCAATGTATTTCACTAAAGTAAACCATGCCTACTTCCACTGTCATGGAAGTTTCAAATCATGGAATATCTATACGATGTACTAAGTAGTTATTAAAATGAATACTTAGTAATATGAAAAGATGTCTATGATATATGCAAAAACATTGTAATATACAGTCCCATTTTTGTTTAAAGATATAAACTAAACCAAACCCACTGCACCACTGAATCAATTCTGACTCATAGCAACCCCATAGGACAGAGAAGAACTGCCCAAGGGTTTCCAAGGCTGTAAATCTTTACAGAAGCAGACTGACACATCTTTCTCCTGCATAGCAGCTGGTGGGTTGGAACTGCCAACCTTTGGGTAAGCAACGAAATTCTTTAACCTCTGTGCCAGCAGAGCTCTTTGTTTAAAGCCTTAATATTTGTAAATGTATATCTCTGTTTTTGAGTATACAGGAGAAGAAGAGATTGTGCACAGGGCCCCGGGCGTCTTACCTGTGCTGGCTTGAGCACTAAGGTGTTGCCTGCTGCCAAACAGGCTGCACTCTTCCACGCCAGCATCATCAGGGGGTAATTCCAGGGGATGATAATGGCACAGACGCTGCAGAGGAAGAAAGAGGACACCCTTAGTTTTCTCAAATTAACACAACACATACAAGTCACTCGGAGGTGCTCCTCTTGTCTTACCCAAGTGGCTCCTTCTTGGTGAAGGTCAGATTGCGATTTGGACGGGCTTGGTTAATTGGAATTGTAGAACCCTGAAGCGTAAAAAAGGTTGATACTTATTTTATTAATTTAAATTAGTTTCTCAAAGAAAGAATCCATTTCCTGTCCTCCTCTATCATTTTTCCTTAGCTGATGTGAAAAGGCAGTGTTTTTGTTCATAAGAAATATAAAACCCACTGCCATTGAGTTGAATCTGACCCGTAGAGACCCTATAGGACAGAGTAGAACTGCCCCATAGTTTCCAATGCTGTAATCTTTATGGAAGCAGACTGCCTCATCTTTCTCCTGCAGACTAGCTGGTGGGCTGGAATGGCTGAACTTTTGGTTGGCAGCTGAGCACTTAAACCACTATCACCATGTCCCCTATAAGAAATATATCCACACCAAAAAAATGAACTGCTATTTTTTTCTAGAAAGAACTATGAAACACAAGAGAAGGAACATAATTCTAATTTTGTCACCCTCCATTTCTAGTTTCTTGATATGGCAAAAAATGTTAACTGCCTGCCCAATATCCATTCTTTCCTCTGTCTTAGTAACAGAACCATTATACTGATATTGGGGGCAGCAATGTGTCCAATACTACAAGTCTCAGTCTCTCTAGCAGAGAGAGATGACCAATGCAAGACGCAGGCACAAGGCAGCAGACAGGGAATGCTCTTTAAAGTTGGATGACTCAGCCAGAAAAGAGTAGCTGTTTATTTTCCCTCTCCCCTACTTCCTCCTTCCTGCTGGGAGTATGATTGTGATGGCTGGCAATGGCTATCATGAGATCATGAGACAGTCTTGAGGATGGTGGTCATGTGATATTAAGGATGGCAGAGCAGAGAGAAAAGTAGCTTGCCTCTCACATACTAGCCCTAATTACCCGGCTTTGGACTACATGAAAGTGAGAGAAAAATAAACTTCTTATTTTGAGTTTTCTGTTATTTGTACCTAAACTTAATCCCAACTGATACATGATGGTAATTTTCAACTGAAGCTATTTATTTGCTCTGTCACATAAAATACTAATGCTATTACTAATACAAGGAGCCCTGGTGGTGCAATGGTGGTGCAATGGTTGGCCATTCGAACCCACCAACTGCTCTGCAGGAGTTTGCTTCTGTAAGGATTACAGCCGTGGAAACCTTACTGAGAAGTTCTACTCTGTCCTACAGGGTCGCTTGATGGCAGTAGGTCTAGTTTTGGTTTAATACCAGTGGCACTCTGTTTGAAACCATAGGGCCAGATGTGTTTTGGAATTCAGAATATCTTGGATTTTAAAAATATAGTGCATACATTTTATATTTATGATATGTATACCTCAGTAGGGTCTGGGGCAGCCCCCATAAATCAAACATTAATAGGTATTCAGTGAAACATATGAGTATTCACTCTAGGTGATATAAATAAACATTATAAACAGACTCATGCTGGTTCATGTCAAGTTTAGACAACAAATGAGTTTGAACCAATCAAACAAATCCATTTTCAGGTTTCAGAGCTATCTGGGTTTCATTATTAAGGGTAAGAGATGGACCTGAAGCAACATTACTAAATACATACATATGCATGATTTTGTGGCTGAACAATGACAAAAACCACATATATGTGCAAGATCTACTATTTTGCAGACTACTGTATTATGACCTAAGGAGTTGGTGGCATAGTGGCTAAGGCATTTGGCTGCTAACCTGAAGGTCAGTGGTTCAAACCCACCAGCTGCACCGTGGAAAGCAGATGGGGCAATCTACTCTGGTAAAGATTTACATCTTCAGAAACCCCATGGAGGTCACTATGAGTTGGAATTGACTTGATGGCAGTGAGTTTGGTTTTGGGCTTATATTGTGACTTAAGGAGCTCCAGTGGTGTAGTGGTTAAAGCAGTTGAATACTAACCAAAAGATTGGTGGTTTGAACCCACTAGCCACTCTGCATAAGAAGAATGAGGCAATCTGCTTATGTAAAGATTTACAGCCTTAAAAACCCAGTCGGGGTCACTAGGAATCAGAATCAACTCGAGGGCAGTGAGTTTGGTTTATATTGTGAAGTAATATACTGTGACCATTTCACAGATGAGGAAAGTAAGCTCAAAGAGGTATAGGGATTTCATACCATCAGCTGATAAGTGGCAAAGCTCAGACTTGAACCCAGGTGTTATGGATTAAACTGTGTCCTCCAAAAAGATATGTTGAAGTCCTACCCTCTGCACTGGTGAATATGACCTTGTTTAGGGACACAGTTTTTGTTTGCAGAGATTATCAGTTGAATTAACAAAGTCATGCTAGATAGAATGGATCCCAGTCCTAATCTCTTCTGAGTGGTGTCTTATCAAGAGAAGGCCACGCACAGAAACAGAGTCACACACAGGGAAAAGCACCATGTGAGGATCTATCCACAAGCCAAGGGGCACCGAGGATTGCCAGCAGACCCAGAAACTAGGACAGAGACATGGAATAGTTCTTCTCTGACCGCCGCCAGAACTAATCCACATGGCCAAGTCCCTGATTTGGACATCTAGTCTTGAGAACCATAAGAATATAAATTTCTGTTCTTTAAAGTCATCTACTTTGTGGTATTTTGTTATGGCAGCCTTAGGAAACTAACGTACCAGGTCTCCCTGATTCTATATTAATATTGGTGGCAGTAGTGTGCCCAGATAAAATACAGGCAGTCCCTGGGGGTTCCTGACTTATGACTAACTCCTACTAGCCCTTTAAAGTTTTATAAGTTTGCTCTCACTTTGAAACAAATGAACCAACTCCCACTGGCAACAAATTTTTTTTATCACAATCATCTTCACTTGCTTTTAAATCACTGAAAAGACTTTGAGACCTTTCCTGCAATAAAGTAAGGCTAAATAAGAACGCTATCACCTGTTGCGACTTACCTACAAAGCCTTAAAGACACAGTCAGGAATGGAGCTCATTTGTAACTGAGGGACTGCCTGTACTATGTCTCCTATTCTTCCTAGGAGGTAGAGATGACCCAAGGGAGATGTAAGGCCAAGGCACTGGCAGCGTGGGAATACTCTTTGAAGTCCTTTAACCTTTCTCCCTCTGCCCTCCTCCTCCTTCCTGCTGGGAATGTGGCTGTGATGGCTAGTACTGCGGTAGCTATCACGAATCTACGAGTACCATGCATTCTGCTGACTGCCACGTGCCATATCTTTACCTCTTGTATTCCCAATGCTGAGGCCAAGTGTTGTTGCTATTTATCGTCATACATGTGCTATTTATTTTTTATAGTAAAAAGGAAAATAAAATATCTATTGTATCTGTGTCTTTATAAAAAAATACTTCCTTTTACCCAGCCTGTTTCAACCACCTACATGAATTCTCTGGCCTCTATAAGCATTTAATTTGCAATCCCTACATGACCAGACTTCTTGTTAAATGTCTTGAAGACATTATAGTAAAGTACAAAGAATATTATTAACACTTAAATTCAGAAAATGTTTAGTTCAAATGCTGGCTCTATGATTTACTTGCTATGTAATCATATTTTTCATTATCCTCAGGCCTCTGCTTCTTTACCTATAATAAGAGGATAATTGCTATCCAATGACCTCACATGGTTATTATATGTATTAGATGAGAAAACCTAAGTAAGAAGTGGCTCTGACACAGTGTACAAGCTAATACATGTTTGTCCCTTTTCCTTTTGGAATGATCTATATGGGGGCAACATTTGTACTTACTTGAATTTTGTCACACCAGCCAGCAAAATATCTGAATGTTTGCACAGACATTCCAATGTGAGTCTTCAGAGCCAAGGTATAGACAGCCCCTGAATCAAGGGCTTCAATGGTTGCTAGCTCTTCTTGGTTCTCTTCCAATAGGTCTGCAAGTCTGTAAGGTCAGTGAGAGAAATGTATTCAACAAATATGAATGAGTCTCTATTACTTGTAAGGCACTATCCTAAGAGCTCAGTATTCAGAAATAAACACAATTGGACCAGGTGTCTCTGCCCTCATGAAAATTATGGTCCAGTAGGGAAGACAGACATTAAAGAAATTTCATGAATACTTTGTTTCAAGCATTACAAAGGAGACCTAGAAGATGCTGGGAGCATGCATAGCTTGCCTCACAAATGTATAAGTATAACAGTTACAGCCATGGTACCCCAAGAAGATCAATGATAGAAATCAGTGGAAATGTAGGAAGTTCCATGTATATACATGGAGATGTTAGAGTGAAACTCATGAGAACCCATGACCACTTGAGAATTTCTGATTTGTCCACTAACTGAAGAGGACAAGATAGAATTACATGGACTGTATTACAAATACCACAACAGATTTCTGTTTGGTGTGCAGTTTCTATGGGAAGACAGATGCAGGATTATATAATAACTCATGGCCATGATAAAAATTAAAATTCATCATTTGCATTTACTCCTCCATCAGTTTTCCTTCCTTTTTTCCGTTAGTGGGCTGTTCTAGAAACAGGTTCAAAATCTCTCTTCTCAATGTTTTTTCTAGGTCCTGCTCTATGAGATCTTTTGAATGAGGTCAGATATGTGGCTTTGGGTGAGTAGAAATTGAATTTATGGTTGAATTGAATTACTCTTGATATACTTAGTTATCGATTTATAAAACTCTCTCCCAGCCTTAGTATTTTGCCCTCCTCGTTCCTACTCTACCCATCAAGTAGATCTAAATTTTGTCTTTGCAAACAACAGGGGACTGGTATTCCATTTGTTGCTCCATGTCCACTCTCCACCCTGTTCTGTGACTCAGAAGGATGACCTTTATAGACTACAGCCCCAGGGCTCCCTGGCTCTCTGGCTAGGTTTGGCCAACAGGATGCACCTGCAAGAGATGAGGGAGCCAGAGGGCAAAGGATTTGGGGAATTCAACTTCCATGGCTCCCTCACTGGTGGACTGTGGTTTTGCAGCTGCTATGTTCTCTTGGGGAGCTCTGGTAGTGTAGTGCCTAAGGCACTTGTGTGCTAACCAGAAGGCTGGTGGTTCAAACCCACCAGCCACTCCTCAGAAGGAAGATGGGGCAATCTACTTCCGGAAAGATTAACAGTTTCAGAAACCCAAAGGGGGTCACTATGAGTTGGAATTGACTCCATGGCAGTGAGTTTGGTTTTGATTTTTGTCTCTTTAGACCTCGGAGTTGCAGAAGCTTCTGACTACCCACTTCTGGCCTTCCAGGGGTGCTTCATCATCCCTGGTTGAATCCCTTTGACCTTGCCCACATCTTCTGCAAGCAGTCCCTTCAGTAAACTTCTTTTTCCACTGAGACCCTGATTGATACAAGCAATAATGCAAAGACCAGGCACTGCAATGTGCAGGATTTTATATGAGAAACTATGTTATAATGGGCACTTATTAGAAGGACTTGAAGAGTTCTCAAAAGTCTTGGCGATGTTAGCCAATATTCAAAGGTAACAGACTTGTCTTTAAAGACAAAACCCCCAAAATCCCAACACACCTGTACATGAGTCGTCCTCTTTCTCTTGCATTCATTCGACCCCATTCGCCATTTTCAAAAGCATCTTTAGCTGCTGCTACTGCTTTGTCAACATCCACCAAAGAAGCATAGGACACTGTGCATATTGTCTGTTTCAAGATCAGCAAACATAGGTCACATAAGACATATACAATTAGCTTCCTGCACTGATTGTTGTATTAATAGAAAAACATACAGTATTACTTATAAAATCCAAAATTTTATGACAGAAATTTAATACATCTAGTTATACAGTGGGAGCTCTGGTAGCACAGTACCTAAGGCACTCGACTGCTAACCAGAAGGCTGGCGTTTCAAACCCACCAGCCACTCCTCGGAAGGAAGATGGGGCAATCTACTTCCGTAGTGATACTGCCTCGGAAACCCAAGGAGGGGTCGCTATGAGTCGGATCCGACTCGACGGCACATAACAACAACAACAGTTATACAGTACAGAAGAAGAAACAATTTTAACATGGACATTATGAGCCTGAAGTTTGGTATTTCTCATGTTATACTGTACTACGGAAGGACATATTTAGGAAGAGAGGCATTTTACTTCCATAAACATTTACAGCTTTGGAAATCCTATGGGGCAGTTATATTCTGTCCTATAGAGTTGCTATGAGTCAGAATCAACTCAATGGCAGTGGGTTTTTAGATCTATTTTGTTTAGGGCCTTGTTGTTGTTAGATTTTGTAGAACAGATTTTTATTCATAATGACCTATGTATAACAGAACAAAACATTATCATAGGAAAACAGAGTTTCTTACCATAAGTTTATAAGATCTGAACATTTTCTCCACAGGTATCTCTACGTGGAGGTGTGACTCTCATTTTTCTAGCTATAGCTGTTTGTTTACCTTCTTTACAAATATTTGTTTTATAAAATAGGTTCTTACAGTTAAAAGCAGCTATGCTAATATTGAGTACTTGAAAGAAATGCAAGAAGCACATTTATATTAAATGCTTGGAAGCAAGGTGATAAGGTAAAGGAGCTTTGTAAGACATCCTATTTTAAAAACGAACTAAAAATTCATGACCAGTGGCCACTGCACACAGCAAACAATTACTCACAGATCCGTCTGTTGGGTTGATAGTGTTGTAAGTCTTTCCGTCATCAGCATCTGTGAACTGTCCATTTATGAAACACTGATATGGAATATTTACTGTCATTTCATTGACTTCCTTTGAAACCTGAAAGGATTATATTAATGCGTTCAGTGTATTTCTGTGCTTATCCATTTGATACAAACAAGCACTGGAGAACCACATTCACTAAACCATGGGGTTCTAGTTCCCTCTCCAGAAGAGACGAGCGGATGTAAGATGTGGACCTCAGCATGCTCAGCTTGGCCACTGAGGGCCAGAGGGGAGCATCCGTGTGACAGGAGTGCTCCAGGCTGGTTACTGAAGATCTTAATAAAGAGCTCGGGTTTTCTTCCTTACAGAGATTAAGACAAAGCAAGACTTCCAGAAAATGAAAACACCACCATCTAGTGGCAGCATCAACAAAACACAATCATTGGTTTCATTTTTTTTAAGTGACCCCTGGCGTGCACTCCGCCTCCTGGCCACCTCGTGTGTCAGAGTAGAACTGTGCTCCATTGGGTTCTCAATGGATGATTTTTTTCAGAAGTAGATTGCCAGGGCTTTCTTCCAAGGTGCTTCTGTGTAAATTTGGACTTCCAGCCTGTTCAGTTAACAGCCAAATGCTTTAATAGTTTGCACCATCCAGGGGCATTTGAATGCTTGAAAATGCATTTGTAAATACGTTTCCTTTCACACTGGTGCCATGTTACGTTTTCTACGCTTCAGTTCCTCCCCATTTCCACTGTCTGTATCTGTTGCCTGAATTGTACTTTGTCCTGTTGGTTAGTAAGTGGGCTTAGTTTAGTCAGTTAACTTCAATGAGCCTCAGGGTTTTTGTTTGTTTGTTTGTTTGTTTTTAACAGTAAAATGGGGATACTAACACTTGCCTCATAGAGTTACTGTGAGGATTAACGGAGATAATGTTTGTGAAAGGGTATTACTGGCATATAATTTCATATCAATCCAACATTCTAAAAAGGATTAAATAATTAAAAATCATTTCATAGAGAGAAATTGATAATACTTTAAATGGAAATAAACAAAAATAATAGCAACAGGACATCTTGCTTTTTCCCACACCAAGTATTCATCTTCCATGAAATATTTTCAAATAAATGGAAGAGAACAGAACAATTATTATAGAGAAAATCAACAAAACCAAAAGTTGGTTCTTAGAAAAGCCAAAAAAATTGATAAACTTTTAGCTATACAGCTCCTTCCAAAAAAAAAAGAATATAAGGAACACTTCCGAACTCATTCCATGAGGCCAGTAATACCTTATGCCAAAAGCAGACAAAGACATCCCAGGGCAGTGTGTGTGTGTGTTGGGGGACAACTATAGACCAATTTGTATTATGAACATAGATGCAAAAATCCTCAACAAAATACTAGCAAACCAAATCTAGCAACATATAAAAAGGAAGAGCAGGAGAAAGGGGATTAAAAGACAGGAAGCCAGACAGAGGAACAGTCAGCCACAGGGACCCAGGTGGGGGGGATACGAGAGGTCT
>NW_006921796.1:5030978-5039896 GCF_000298275.1 Orycteropus afer afer | reverse complement strand
GAATAAAGAATAATAATGAAATGGACAAAAGTAATAATAATAGTAATAGTTTTAAAACAGACAAAAACAAACTAAACGAAAGAATAAAGAAAAATCATCAGGTCAGGGCACCCAGGCTCTGTCTGAGCACACAGACTGGGATGGAATTCCTGCTGGCCTAGAAGGTGGGTGGGAGTGAGGAATGGCACCACCTCCATTCACCAAGAGGGTGTGGGGTATAAGAGTAACCAGGGGAATGTCGCACTTTTCCAGTCGTCCGTGTCCAGAATATTCATGTGGTTTCTGGCAAAAGGAGACTATTCTTAAATCCCTGGAATCTGGGAGAATGCTGTCACTACTTTAAGTATCCAAAATTGTCAAACCGCTTGTAAACATTCAAAATGGCTGTGCCCTCCAGACAGGCAAAATTCCACAGTTCAGCCCGTCTTCCTTTTCACTGCTTCCCTCTTTATTCACCAGCCACTAGAGCAGTCCTCCATGCAGTCTCTGGCTAGCAGGGCTGACTTTTAGGTTAATTCTTAGGTCCTAACACCACTTGGCAATATCCAAGCTGTCTGTGCCATCGGAATCACTGCCAGACCACAGCTCCGCATGTCTCCTTTTTTGGTGTTTTCGTGCAAATTCTTCTACTAGTTGGAGTTTAGTCCACTTCTATATTCTTCCCTTCAAAGCTCCAGGTCCAAGATTATCTTCTGTATCTGTGTTAATTGGTTCCCCTTTCTTTGTTGCAGAGGGTCTGTGCAGTCTTTATGCCTATTCCGTCATGTTACCAAAACTCTCCACCTGTGTTGTTCTGTTGCTTTCTGCCTGTAGTCTTTTTAAAATGACTCTCTTGTTTAAATAAACTTCTCTCTCCTTTTGGTGACCTGATGGAAATTTCAGGAATATAAATGTAAAATAAAGCATTGGGGGTTATTTTTGCTCATAATGATCATTAATATAGTTAACAAATTCAACTTGATTTCTAGCTCGGGACACCTGGAATAAAAAAAGTTAAAACCCATTTATGCGTTTGATTGTCTCTGGGATGTGTCCTTCAGTCCCTTCCATATTTATGTTTGCCTTCAGTTGAGAGCCTCTCCCCTTCACTGGGAGGCCTACATAAGCTCAGTTCTGAATTTTTCTCCACATTCTCCCATCTGCTTACCAACCCACGGAGGAGCACGTCAAGGGAGCCATCTGGGAACACAGCCAGGCTGACAGCTCGTTCTACCCACCTCAAGATTCAGTGCCATCAGCTATAGGATCTGGGCTTGAGCATGCTCAATCTTATTCTTGTTCTAATTACCATACCACCTACTATGTTTACACAAATAATGCCATTTGATTTTCATAACAACCCTATGAATCAGCCAATATTATTCACATTTTAGAGATGAGGAAGCCGAGGTTAAGAGGCTAAGTGACTTATCTATTGTCATACAACCAGTAAGTGGTAAAATGAGGATTTCAACTTAAGTCCTTCTGACCCTAAAGCCCTGTGCTCTTAAGCATCAGAGGATATGAACACAAAGCAATGACCCACTCTTTCCTAAATCAATTATCTGCTGCTTTATATGATCTTACTGCCCACCTTTGTGTTGTCACTTCCACCTTAGCAAATTCTAGAAAACATTAAATGGCTACAAAATCATCTGCTGAACTTTTCACTATTTTTACAGGTTAATAATTTTGTTGTACACATGCTTTGGGCATTCCAGCCAGGGCACATCTGAATAAGATAAGCAACACTAAATTTCAAACATGTTTAATAGAAATCAAAATTCCACAACTCTGGCAAAATCTTTTAACAGTACATGTACTTTTTTATAATCAGTCATTACAAATAGGATTGGGCATTCAAGTCTTTGAAAAAATACATGAAGCCGTTTGGATTGCCACTTCATGTGATCACTCTTCTCAGAGGAAGTGCAAGTCTGCTTCTTAGACTAAGAAATTTTTAAGTTTTTATTTCTATTCTTAATATACCATTGTATTGGTAAAAAATAAAACCTAATTTTGCTTTTCAGCTTTATATTTTTAGTGAAAATTCATATGGGGACTATCTAGAAAAGAAAAATATTTACAAAACATCAAAGGTTCCTAAATTCTTAATGGCATAAATATACTGACCATGGCCTTGATTCCTTCAGGAAAAAGAAATCGATTATAAAGTGCATCCACTGTATCATTGGGTTCGACATCACACGACCGCTGAAGAAGGATGGGTCCTGTGTCTAAACCATCATCAGCCCAGAAAACAGAAAATCCAGCTTTCTTATCTCCCATAATTAGAGTCCTGAGAGAAGAAAAAATTCAATTTAAAACAGTGGTTAACTGAGAGATGAGTTGGTTGATAAAATACATGGGACTACAGTGGAAAAGTAGATAGTGAATGAAGCTACAGTGAGACATTAACAGTTGGGCTGGGAGACAGAACAGGGAGGATGTTGAGCTCATAAAAAGCTGCTAACCAGAAGGCTGACGGTTCAAACCCACCAGCCACTCCTCAGAAGGAAGGTTGGGCAATCTACTTCTGTAGTGATACCACCTTGGAAACCCAAGGAGGGGTCGCTATGAGTCGGGTCCGACTCGATGGCACATAACAACAACAACAATGGTACTGTTGTTTCTACATCCTCATAACTGCAGTCTTCCTAGTGAACACATAGTAATGACTTAAACTAAAAAAGGCACTAGCGTATATCATTACCACCTGCCACTCCTTGACTCCCAGAAGCCAACCTTCTACTGCAGGATCAAGTAATTTTGCCCCCTTGGGTCCAATTTAGGAGCTCTGGTGGCATAGTGGTGAAAGCATTCAGCTCCTAATCAAAAGGTCAGCAGTTCAAACCCAGCAGCTGCATCACAGGAGGATAGGCAGTCTGTTTCCATAAAGATTTACAGCCTTGGCAACCTTGTAGGGCAGTTCTACTCTGTCCTATAGGGTTACTATGAGTCAGAATTGACTTGATGGCAGCAGGTTTGGTTGGGTCCAATTCATATATTGCGCTTGACTCTGTACTATGCACAATTACATAATGGGAAATGAAGTATAGTAGAGAATACTTATTACAATATAAAGAGTACTGGTTATTAATTTAGTCTGTGTAATTCAGGCACAAGCTTCATTTAGCTGATAAGAATTAGCTCTAGATAGTCTATACACTGTAGTAAAAGATAAGTTAATTTAACTATTTGTATTGTGTACCCTTTCCAGAAATAACAAATTAATTATGTTATCAAAAGCCTTGAAACTATTCATACACTTTGACCCAATGATTCCACATGTGGGAAGAATGGGAAATGGGAAAAAAACATAAATTTAATTGCATAGACATCCATGACAGTACTATTTACAAGAGCAAAAAGGAAATCAATTCATGCAATTAAACTTTAAATACAATGAAATATTTCTTAAAATCACATTTTAACCTAGTGTGAACTTTCTGCCTATTCAATAACTTGACACTGGGGAATATCTAGGAGATGTGCAGGTAAAAAAGAGAAGTTGGTGAAGGTGTGAAAGACCCATCTCAACCCACAGCAATGACCAAGAAACCGAGAGTGTACCTATCGTATTGGGTACTCATAGCGTATCAGACACTGCTCTTTGATGCTGGGGAATACAGCAATGACAACATTGAACAAAGTTCCTTCCCTCAAGGAGCTTGAAGTTTAAATGGGGGGAAGACAGACAATGAAGAAGGCAATTCCAGGTGACTCAGCATTTCTTAAACTAACATGTACTTGAGATGTTCTGTGCAAAAAGAGTTCTGTGGTCAAATAAGTTTGGGAAAGTATATACTAGGACCACCTCTTTGACAATCATGGTGCTCACATTAAGGCACACATCAAAGGCTCTGAGAAGTCCTGCAATAAAGAAGTCTATCATAAACCAAACCTTTTTTTGGTCAATACCTAGTTGCATTCATTGGAACTAGTGTTCCATGGGCTATTCTGGGAAAATGCTATTCTGGGAAGCACCTCTGGATTTCCAGAGAATTCATGCTATAGTAGCAACCAGGGTCTCAAAACTGTTCACGACTATCTATTTTTTGATACCCTGGGTTAAAAACAGAAAGGTTAAGAGCAATGACAGTAGACTCATATTTCCTGTTACTAAATAAGCTCACCAGTTAATAGCAGAGGCCCCTCTGTGCCTGGGAAGGATGGATGGGTGATATATGATGGAGCCATGCTTTGGGCTATCAATAACATCCATGGGGATGAACTGGGTACAGAAGGGAAGCACATTGAGCTCAGCACCCACAGATCTGTAGGCCTCTGCCACCTCCTTTATGGTCTTGCCCTTGACTCTCCATCGAGGGAACTTGAACACAGGGGTCCCATCTTTTTCTGCAGCCAAAGCTAAGCATGAAAGAGAAAATCATTTTCATTAAAAAAATTTAGCCGTAATTTTTCATTGCCATAGATTCATATGGAGTCCTTGGGTGGTGCAAATGTTCAACGTGTTTGGCTGCTAACCAAAAAGTTGGCAGTTCGTGTCTACCCAGAGGCATCTCAGAAGAAAGGCATGGTGATTTACTTCTGAAAAGTCATATATTGAAAACTCTACCAGAGCACAGGTCATGCTGACACACGGCATTGCCATGAGTCAGAAGGCACTCGACGGCCACTGGCTTTTTCATGGATCCACATTACAACTTCACAGCTTCATGAAACACTTATAAATAAAACACGGTGAAGAACAATTTAGGTTCTGACCAAAATGTGGCCTGTTACATTTTTATCCTGATCCATCCATTTTTCTAATGTGATTGTTATCTACATATTTAAAGCATAATATATTGGAATGTAAAAACTGTAACTATATGGTATTTTGAGATTTTAACTAAAGCTTGTTCTCTTTTTTTAGATCAAAAATGATACCTTACCATTTAAAGAATGTACTTTTTGCTGTGGAGCCAAATGCCAATACTTCACCCCCAAATTAGACATCGTCTCTGACACAGTGGGAAAGCCTCAAGCTTCTTTCCTCGCCCTCCCCCCCACCAGGGCCAGGTCTTTTTATCACGAGGCAAACTGTAGACCAGAACACATGTTCCCTGCCAAACGGGCAGATCCCGGAAGATGAGGGGAAGAAGCTGTTGAACATGAGCATGTTCTAGTTCTTTCTCCCAAATTCACCAGTGAAATAAGTCAGTGGAGAATACACGCTTCCCACTGGAACAGATCTGAAGTCCCTTCCTGAGGAAAGCTCTCTTCTCCAGGGAAAGACTCTGTCTCACCTTCAGGCGAAAATGGGACAGGCTTCCAAAGTATAGACAACACAAGCCTATTTATTTTTTCCATCACAAAATGTCATTTTTTACTAACTATATACCTTATATAAGGAGCTCACTGGTGTAGTGGTTAAGGCATTTGGCTGCTAACCAAAAGGTCAGTGGTTTGAACCCACTAGCTGCTCAGAGGAAAAAGGACAGTCTGCTTCCATAAAGATTTACAGCTATGGAAACCCAAAGGGGGACACTATGAGTTTGAATCAACTTCATGGAAGTATCAACTTTCATATATATATGAAAGTATCTATCTATCTATCTATTTATTTTCAGCCAGTAACACAAAACAGTTAACTGTATTTCAGGCAATTTTCAGAAGCCTTAGCTAAGGCTTTTAATCTGCAGTTTTTTTGTTGTTGTTCCTTTTACTTTTCTGTCTGTTCACCAACATTCATTGGTTCATCACGGGATGAGGCCTCTAGGAAAAGCCTAAATTCTGCAGCCTAAGTCCTGAAGGTCTGTAGCCACCCGAACACTGCCTTAATTGATCCTTTCAGAAGAATTCGTGAATTTGTGAATATTGATCACAAAATGTATATGATCATAAAATGTTTCAAATCCTGTAAATAACCCAAATGTGAGATGGCAAGAAAAGAGAAAAATGACTGCCTTTAAAATGTAGAGAAATTGGTCAAAAACTGAAAGAAGACTTCATGCTAAAAATGTGTTCCACTGAGACAGGCTTGAGGCATCGAGCTGTTGGCTCCTCTGTTGATTTTTGTCTCCAGGGAACAAGAGTAGTCAGCTGCTGTCATTAGTGATCATTTAATATGAGTCAGGTGCAGCACGGAGCACTTTACACATATCATTTCATTTAATCCCCACAGTAAACCCAAACTCCAAACTCACTGCCATCAAGTCGATGCTGACTCATCGTGACCCCCATTGGGTTTCCAAGGCTGTAAATCTTTACAGAAGCAGACTGCCTCATCTTTCATCCACAGAGCAGCTGGTAGGTTCAAACCATAGACCCTTTGGTTAGCGGCCAAATGCCATAGCCACTACGCCACCACTGTAGCCATATAAAATATGTGCCACTGAACTGAAGCTCAGTGAGTTTAAGTCACTTGTCAAGGTCACGCAGCTAGGAAGTCAAAGAGTCAGAATCAATTCCCTGACTCCAGAACATGTGCTGTTAACCATACACTGCCCATCTTTCAGGTTTCTTTACGAGTCAGGTGGGAATTTTGTCTTTTTCTATGTTCTCCCAGGAGCCCAATGATCATAACAATGGAGAGGTGCTCCTGGCCCTGGAACCAGGCACAGGAAAAGGTTTATTTCCCTGAATTCACTCTGAAAGGAAGTAAGAAACTCACGTGCTTGCAATTCTTCTGAAGTCTACATGTGTTAGATATGGTTGGCTGTCTTCTTTTCTACCTTTAGCAATGGACCTCTCTCACTCTAGCTGAACTCCTAGCCTCCCCAAATAAAATCTTTATTTCTCAGTCTCTCCTGCAAATAGATTTGGGCTGTTGATGCAGGATGTGAGGGAGAGTGATATGTGCAACTTCTGGATTATGCCATAAAAGGCTTGCTCCACTTCCCCTCTTTCCCTTCCTGCTTGCTGGAAGGGGGACCTAACAGTGGGACCTGAAGCAACTACTTTAGATCACAAGATGGAAGGCCAGTGTTGATAATGGCAGACCAGCAACCAGAAGGAGTGAGCACTGGGATTGATGTCAAGCTGCCACACCACTCCAGATAGCCAACCCAGAGGAGAAACGCACATCTATCTAATTTCAGGTAACATTATTTGGAGCCTCTCTGATTTTATGGCAAAACGTATCGCAACTATCATTCCTCCCCAAAATTCGCCCCCACAAAGCTGTTAGGAATATATAATGATGGGACAAGCAGGCCCAGCAACAGAAATTTCTTCCCTCTGCCTTCAGAACCAGGTATGAATTCATGAGCCAGGCTCCCTTGGAATTCCCTTGGAATTCCGCAAGGAATTTTCTGAAACAAGAATCATTTCTAGCTCAAGTGATTAAAGTCAAGTCTGTTTGTGCTCTTGGCCTAATGTTGTTTTTAGCTTGACTCTTAAAAATAATACAGAGGGCTTCCAGCAAGATGGCGGACTAGGCAGAAAGACTGCACAGACCCTCTTCAACAAAGAAAAGGGAAACCAATTAACACAGACACAGAAGATAATCTTGGACCCCTGAGCCTTGAAGGGGTGGATACAGAAGTGGACTAAACCCCAACCAACAGAAGAATTTGCATGAAAATACCAAAAAAGGAGACATACTCCTGAACTGTGGTCTGGCAGCGATCCTGAACGATCCTGACGGCACAGACAGCTTGGAGATTCCAGAGTCGTGGCAGGACCTAAGAATAAAACTAAAAATCACCCTAATAGCCAGGGACTGCACAGAAGACTGCTGTGATGGCTGGGGAATAAACAGAGAAGGTGAAGAGAAAGGTGGGCTGAGCTGTGGACTTTTGCTGGTCTGGAGGACGCTGCCATTTTGAATGTCTAAAAGCGGCTTGACTATTTTGGATATTTAAAGAGATAGCACTCTCACAGATTCCTAGGGCTTAAGAACACATTCTGCTTTCCAGGAACCCCAAGGACTCTCCGGACCTGCAAGAGTGAAAAGGTACCACATTCCTCTTGTTACTCTTATTCCCCACACCTGCTTGGTGAATGGAAGTGCGGCCATTCCCCACTCCCACCTACGTTCTGGGCCCACAGGAACTCCATCACAGTCTGTGTGCTCAGATGGATGCTGGGTGCCCTGCACTGTCCTCCACTGATTTTTTTTTTTCCTCTTTTTTAAATTTTTTTCTTTTTCACTTTCTTTTTCCTGGTGATTAGTTTGCTTGTATTTGTCTGTTTTAAAACAACTATTATTATTAATACTTTTCTCCTTTTTACTGTTATTCTTCTTCTTCCTCTCTCAGGTCCTAGTTTTCAGCAGTTTTTCTTTTCCCTGTTCCTGCTTGAAATATTTTCTTTTTTTTTTTTTAATTTATTTTTTTTTCTTCCCCCTTTTTTCTCATGGCTAAACCTGTTCCTTATTTTTCTTTTTGCATTTTTCCCACTTTTTTTCCTTCATTATTCCCCTTCTCTACTTTATTTTCTCTTAGTGTCCTATCCCCAGATATTGCAGGTTTTCCTGTTTTTTCTTCTTCTTTTTCCCTTTTTTCTTTTTTTGGTTACTGTTCCTATGTGATTGCATGGTGTGTTTTTTGTCCATATGCTTTTAGTTTTCTGATGGTTATTCAATTGTAATTTGTGTCTAACTGAGTGGGAGACAACAACAGTCCCCATTAGACACAACTACAACCACACCTCCTGCAACTTCACTTACTGAGTGAGAGCAATTTCCTTCTTCTCCACCAATGGGCCAACAATAAAAACCACCAAGAAGAGCCTGAATCACCCTTGGCTGCTCTTCACAAACAGTTAACAGAGATCTAAATACAACGCCACGATGCCTTGGAGACAACAGACCATCACAGTCCACACAAAGAAGCAGGATAAAGTGGTAGAAACAAGGGAGCAGGATACACACCCAGAACACATCCCTAAGGAAGAAGCAGCACTGGAATGCTCTGATAAGGAATTCAAAAGAATTATATTTAGGTATCATCAAATAATTGACAGACAGACCAAAGAAAATACAGAAAAAA
>NW_006921796.1:5030286-5030878 GCF_000298275.1 Orycteropus afer afer | reverse complement strand
GTTGTCAGTGAAGGCAAACATGGGTATATGGGTGGATAGATGGATAGGCAGGCTGAACTATTAGGTATGTGTATGAAATGGGGAGTGTATCCAACAACACATATAGGTTGGCAGACAATGGTCTTATAAGTTTATGTGAATGATCAGAATTCTCAGGTGTATAGTAGAGCTGACAAGGGGCAAGGATGTGGTCACTGCTTGGTCACAGCCAGCTACCCAGAGTGACTGAGTGGTTGAACCTATGGGCTTGGGACCATAGTCACAAGGGACATCAAGCTCAATTGGCATAACATACTATACAAAACATTGTTCCACCTTTTACTTTGGCGAGTAGTGACTGGGATCTTAAAATCTAGCAAGCTGACATCAAGATGCAATGATGGGTTTCTCCTCGTCTAGAACAAAGAAGAATGAAGAAAACCAAAATTCATGGAAACAATTAGTCTTAGCAACTGGTAAACCATCTGATGTGTGGCCTATACAACTATGAGACCAGAAGAACTAGATGGTGCCTGGGTACCACTGTCATGCACTTGGAAGGGGATCTATGTAGGACATCCTTGATAGAGAGGGAGAACAATGTGGAACAAAA
>NW_006921796.1:5024322-5029979 GCF_000298275.1 Orycteropus afer afer | reverse complement strand
TTTCCAGCCAAACAAAGTACAGGCATGTGAGTTAAACATTTACCTCAAGTAGACACACGCCCTGGAAAGAACAATCATGGGAGAAAGAAGGGCTGCTTACGCACAGGGAGACAGCTCAGGGGGCAGGAGTGTGTGGAGGGATGGACACAGGGAAGAGATAACTGGGGAGGAAGTGGGAGGGAGCTGTTGCATTGTGGTAAACTGTGGTCAATGTCATGAGAGAAAGTGTATGTGAACTGCTGTATGGAAAGTAAATTTGCTCTGTAAACCTTCACCCAAGTCAAAATAAAATAATAATAATAATACAAATATGTGATAATTTTTAAAGTAGTTAAAAAGAATGAGGATAAATCTAGAGCTGCTGCTTCTGAGAATAAAGAAGTATAATTTTTAGGTTATTGCAGATCACTGTTTTCCAACCAATGTGCTGCATTTTACCACTGATTTGGGAAGATCCAAGTGACATGCCCAACTTTCTAGTTGCTCCTTCTAAATCCTTACCCGTGTTATTTATGGAGTATTTCTATCTCTATGTGTCATACCCATTTCGCCACATACCTATGGCCTGTGAAACAGAGTCACACTGGAGGCTTGTTGTGGGGTTGGTCATCTTCTCAACCCACCAAGCAGTCCCAGCCATAATTTGTTCTGAAATAAAAGCATTCCTTATGACCCTACATCAATTTCTGCCGTTGGGCGTGACTTTCCCTTCATTCCCCTCAGTATCTTTGCATTAGGCATTATCATGGATGTGCCACAGTACCTTTGAAATGTCACAAGTGTGCTTCAGAAAAAAAATACAAGCCTGGAAATTCTTCTAAGGGACCTAGTGATCATCAGGACGATTAATGGGAGAGCTCTTGATACAATAAGGACCTGTGCCTCTGTCTTGGGACTCAAAGAGAAAGGAGGGCTGAGGAGCCCACACCCACTGTGAAATAGACTTGGCATGAGGAGGAGGCCTTCAGTGGGTAGAGTGGAGGTGAAAGAGCCAAGAGGGAGGTGCACAGTCTCCATCTTCGGCACCTGTGGCAAAGAAGCAGGGGTCCAGCTCCGGTCACGGCCTGGAGGCTGAAAGTTGAAAGACCGATGCAGATTCCTTGACCCAGTTGTTCCAGGATACACTCACCTAGTGGGTCAGCTTTTCCATCCCTATCTGGAACCGTGAACACTCCCACTACTCGGTGGCCCTCTTTCTGGAGATGGCTGTAGACTTCTTGTCCAAAGAGGCTTTGACCGATAAGTGCCAACTTCAGCTTGTTTTTGAAATAAACCTGCAGAACAATTCAATGGTGACAGACGTTAGCATGGATAGGAGGCACATGGATAATAAGCCTTTTTTTCAGATGACTTGAAGACTACGAAAGGCTCAAAGGTCTGTAAAATAAAATTTTTATTTACCTACACTGGACCCAGGCTACATTATATACAAATGTTGTTGTTGTTGTTGTTATGTGTCGTCAAGTCGGCCTTGACTCACAGCGACCCCTCCTTGGGTTTCTGTGGCAGTATCACTATGGAAGTAGATTGCCCCATCTTCCTTCTGAGGAGTGACTGGTGGGTTTGAACTGCCAGCCTCTGGTTAGCAGTCAAGTGCCTTAGGCACTATGCTACCAGAGCTCCCCAAATATAGTAACTAAAAATAATTTCACACTCAATTATTGCTCATTTTCCCTTTGATAATAATTCCTTTGATTGTTCATTTGAATAATTATCTTTCTTCTGAGGAGTAGTGGCTGGTGGGTTTGAACTGCCAGCCTTCTGGTTAGTAGTCAAATGCCTTGGGTACTATGCCACCGGAGCTCCCAATTATTTACATTTTTCAATACTAAATATGATTACATTTTTATAACTTACTTCAACTCCTTGGTGAAATGAGGCCAGATACAAATAAATAAATAAATGTAATCATCATAGTTAAGAGAAGCTTATCTCCGAGCAAGAGCTACATCAATATGGCAATGCTTTTATGCCCCTGCAACACAGAAGAACTGGACTTATCCGTTATATCTAAAAGAGGGCAAGAGCTAACGTTTAGTATAATATAGGGGTCAAAAGCAGAGGCCCTGGCCCTGACCTGCCTGAGGTCAAAACTTGGTGCTACCACTTACTAGTTGTGTGACCTTAAGCAAGTAACTTAACTGCTGTTTACCTTGTTTTTCTCATCTGTAGAATGGGAATAATGATGGCATCTACCTTATGGGATTTTGAGAGAAGTAAACAAGTTGCTACATAATAGGCTTACAGCAGTGTCTAACACAGAGTCAGTAATGTTTAAGTATTAGCTTTAACTTTTTTTTGTTTTGTTTTGCGATTTGGGTGAAAATTTACAGAGCAAATTCACTTTCCATACAGCAGTTCACATACACTTTGTCTCATGACATTAACCACAATTTACCACAATGCACAGCTCCCCTCCCACTTCCTTCTGACAGTTACCTCTTCCCTGTGTCCTTCCCTCCATGCACTCCTGTCCCTTGAGCTGTCTCCCTGTGCATAAGGAGCCCTTCTTTCTCCCGTGATTGTTCTCTCCAAGGAGCGTATCTTCCTGAGGTAAATGTTCAATTCATATGCCTGTCTTTTGTTTGGTTGGAAGGGACAGGTGTGAGTTCAATTCCAGATCTGAAGGTCAGCTAGGGGCCATAGTCTCAGTGGTTCCACCTGGCTCTATCGGACCAGCAAACCTGGTGCCTCAGATTTAACAATTTTTAAGAACTTCCTATATACTAGACACTGTTCCTATGTTTTTTCATATAGTCCAGAATTCCAAAATTCTTGCTCCAAACCAAAAACTTACTGCTGTTGAGTTGATTCTGACTCACATCTACCCTACAGGACAGAGTAGAACTGCCCCCATAGGGTTTTTAAGGCAGTAAATCTTTACAGAAGCAGACTGTCACATCTTTCTCCCAGTATGTGGCTTGCAGGTTTGAACTGCCAACCTTCTGGTTAGCAGATAAGCACTTTTAACCCTGTTAAGTGGCCCAAATCATTTGGCTTCAAAACCTGGCTTGATCTAAGGAAATGCTATTTATAGTCCTTACAGGTTTCTGTAAGTTTGACACAAACTAATTTGGCTTCAAACCTGACCTGAGCTGACATCATGCTATTCATAGTCTTTATTTACAATACTTTCAAAGACTATATGAATATTCATATGTTTTACTACAGAAAAATCAATGTGTTTGATTACTGGTGCTGTCACAGACCTCACTGGGGATTTTATATAATGTATTATCTATGTACCATTAACTTTCTAAAATGTGAATAGTTCTAAACCCCAAGACACATTTGGCCCAAAGGTTGCAGAGAAGGAATCAAGGCCCAAAAAAACCCGTTGCTGTCAAGTCCACTCTAACTCATAATGACCTTATATAATAGACTAGAACTTCCCATAGGGTTCCCAAGGCTTTAATCTTTATAAAACCAGATTGGCTCCTGCCACTGGTGGGTTTGAACTGCTCACCTTTTGGTTCACAGCTGAGCGCTTTAAAGACTGTGCCACCAGGGCTCCTTCAAGGCCTGCACACCATATCATTTAGTTTAATCTTCACAACTACCCTGTCTGATTAGCCTCCAACCCATACCATTTTACAGGTGAATACACTGAGGCTTAGAAAGGTCAGGTAACACCCTCAAAGTAGCAGTGCTAGAGATGGGGATAGCTGGAATGTGACTTCAGGTCTGTGTGACTCCAAAGGCCATATATACATTTAAAAACTAAAATATTTTAAATTATCTACTACCACCTATCTCTTCATCTTCCTTTAAAAAGATTAACACTGATACCAAAAATAGAATGATTATCAAGAAATATAAACATCATATAGATTCAAAACATCAAATCAGTTGCTATCAGGTTGGTTGTGATGCATGGCAACTTCATAGTGGCACTAAAGGCGTTAACATTTTTTAAGGAATGTCTTTAAGCAATTCAAACTCACTGCTGTCAAGTCGATTTCAACTCATAGCGACCCCTCCTTGGGCTTCTGAAGTGGTATGACTACGGAAGTAGACTGTCCAACTTTCCTTCTGAGGAGTGGTTGATGGATTTGAACTACCAGCCTTCTGGTTAGCAGTCAAATGCCTTAGGCACTATGCCACCAGAGCCGTAAATTCTTCCCAAATAGAGTCTTAACACAATGTTTAAGATAATACGCTGATATAATAATTATTAAACCGAGGATGGAAGGCCATCAGAGGAAGCAGGATACATTCAGGTTTGTGGGTGGGGAGATGGTCATCAAAGGGTCCCAACTCTCTTATGTGCTTTCATGAGGCTGAGTCCACTCAAGGCCAACTGGTTTACTGGCCCCTTCTTGGCAATGGACCAACTCCAGTTCCCCAGAACTCTCTCCACTTTTCACTCCTCCATATTAGATTATGGCTCCACAAAATTTGAAGTTAGAAACTTTTTTTTTTCCCACCTTCAATAAGAATGGGGTTCTCTCATGTTCTGGAAAGTCATTCTAAATTAATAAAGCCTCACTGTGAAAATCTGATTATGAAAACTCAGTTTTTGCTTTTTTCCCCTTTATTACTGGGTATAGATAATATCCCTTTTTAGGCAAGAACTTAAAAGCACACCAGTTGACACTTTCCCTGTAATTAAGCTGATGATTAAACAATTATGCTTTCGATTTTAAAATTCTTTCCCAGGGCCAGTCAAAGGTTATATCCCAAAAGAGCTTAATTAAGCATCAACTTCCAATGAATACTTGCCAGCAAATGGATTATAATAGCAGCATAATTAGCCTATAGATGATGAATGGTTAATAATACCATTTCCATTCATCTACAAACCAAAATGCTCTGTAAATATTCTATTTTAAATTCCATATTTAATGCTGATGCTTGAAACAGAACGCACATGTTGGCTGTCTTATTCATGTTGGCGTTCCCTCACACCATTACCAATGCTAGATATTTTGAGACATCTACAATATTACTTTTAAAACACACAAGAGGGGAGGACTTCCGGTAAGATGGAGGAATAGGCAGACAAGTGACACAGACCCTCTTCAACAAAGAAAAGAAAAACCAATTGACGGAGATACAGAAGATAATCCTGGAGCCCTGAGCTTTGAAAGGAACTATGCAGAAGTGGATTAGGCACCAACTAGTGGAAAAACCTGAAGGAAAACAGTGAGTACAGAGACGGTCGGAGCTGCGGACTGTCAGCTACTCTGATGGGACCAACAGCCTGAATATTTCCAAGTGGTGCTGGGACGTGAGAATTGAGCTGAAGATCAGTTCCAGTCACCAAGGGCTAAAGGGACAACTACTCTGGTGGCCTACGACTAGGAAGGGAAACAGCAAGGAAGGAGACAGCCTGAGCTGTGGACTTTCTGCTGTCCGGAGGGTGTAGCCATTTTGACTGTTTACATGTGGCAGCCATTTTGGATATTTAAAGTGACTGAAGGCACAGCCATTTTGAATGTTTACAAGTGGCAACCATTTTGGATTTTAAAGTGCTAGCATTCTCATTCAGATTCCAGGGACTTAAGAATAGGCTCTGCTCGCCAGGGTCAGCAAGGACATACGAGAGGCTGACAACAGGAAAGGAGACAGGTGGTGAGTGCATAAGTGCTGTCAACTAGTGAATAGAGGAGCACAGCACAGTACCCTGCCTGTATAGATAACATACAAACAAAACA
>NW_006921796.1:5019294-5021817 GCF_000298275.1 Orycteropus afer afer | reverse complement strand
GTCAGGGGTGGGAGGGGAGGGGAGGGGAGGGAACACTGCCAAAAAAAAAAAAAAATGCATTGACCCATATCACTTTAGTTTTGGGTATTTCACTGTATATAAATCATATTTCAATAAAATGCATTAAAAATAAATAAATAAAACACACGAGAGCCAATAGGCTGAGCTGGCTCAATGCAGTGCACTGCTCAGCTGTCATATAGTGATTTGGAGTTCAATTCCTGATTCAGTATGCCCCGGAAAGGCAGCTTGTAAAGAAACCATGTCAGTTTCTTAGGGAACAGTTCATTCATTGAAACACCTTCTGAAGATCAGATGGGGGTCAGTGAACAGGAGTATACACTAGACTAAGGTTAGATTCAGCACAGGCTAATCTTGCACAAATACCAGTGATACAAAATATCTGATACAAAATCCTTACAGAAACAACAGAAGACAGACATAGAATAATCCCTCACACACAACCAGATACTGTGGAAGAGAGATTCAACAGATCTACCCTCTCAGGACCATAGTACCAAGGGACATCAGACTCAATTGGCACAACAAAATACATAAACGTCTTGTTCCTCATCCTACATTGGTGAGTAGCGACTGGGGTCTTAAAAGCTTTCAAGTGGCCATCTAAAATGCAGCTAATGGTCTCCTAACGTCAGAATTGAAGAAGAGTGCTAAAAAAAAAAAAAAAAAGGCATTTGGAAGCAATCAGCCCTAGGGCATGATGGCCCTCAAGACCAGAAGAACTAGGTGGTGCCCAGCTACCAATGCCAACTACTCAGGAAAGGATCAACTCTGGAGATCCTGGAAAGAGTGGGAGGAAAAACGTGGACCAAAATCCAAAAACTCAGGCCCTGGGATACATTCTGGGCCTGGAATAAAACTCACTCCCAGGGGCTGGCTCTCAGCACAACAGTAAACAAGATGTACATGCAGACCACTCAACCCAGGGTGATGCACCCACATACTCTATGGAAATGCATCCCTTGGAGCCGTTCTCATAGAGGAAATACAGGAAACCCAGGAGTCCTAACTATGAGGGGAACAGGGGGAAGGTTACTGGGCAGGGAGGGGAGGAGACTGGGTTAGGGTTGGGGATGGTAATATGGGGAGTGAAACTAAATGTACACGTAATGTTGAATGTAAAACAAACTGTTCTGTAGACTTGCACCTAAAACACAATTTAAAAAAAAAAGACTTTCTGAGCTCTGTGCTAAAACTGAAGCTACAAAGCTGAGCTTCTTACACTGAGAAATGCTCAGATTTTGTGAATGAAAATGTGTTTATAATGAGTTGTTAGCAGAATTCCAGAAAACTAGATTAGGGTATTATACCATAGGCTTATTTCTCGAAGTTGGTTTGAGGATTGTCTGTCCAGGCAAGGGCACAATCAGGGCTTGTTAAAAGTGGAGACTGATTCCTGGCTTTCATTTCAGGTTTATGGAGTCCGAATCTCAGGTGTGGGAAACTGCATTTTATGTATTTATTTTTAATTTTTATTGTGCTTTGGGTAAAAGTTTACAAAGCAATTTGATTTTCCATACAGCAGTTCATACACACTTTGTCTCATGACATTGACTGCAATTTCACACAATGGAACAGCTCTCTTCCCACTTCCTCCCCATTGTGACCTCTTCCCTGTGTCCTCTCCCAGGTACTCCTGTCTCCCCCCATCCCCCCCCCCCTGCCAGCTGTCTCCCTGAGCAAACACAGCCATCTGTTCTCTTCTGATTGATCTCTCCAAGGAGTATATCTACCTGATGTAAATGTTCAGTCTGAGGATTTCTGCTCTAGGGAGACTGCGTCTGCCCATAAAATAAAAACATTTGTCTTGGGAAGTCTGAGTCAGGAAGAACAGTGAAAAGTACAATAAACATTTTAACAAGCCCCTAGTCAGGGCCAGGTGTTTCTCATATATTACCTTATTTAGATAGATGCCCAATGACACACAGAAACAGGCATTCTTCACTCACTCTTCCAGGAGAGGAAGTTAAGACATACAGTGCTTAAGAGGCAGCCTGGAGTCAAACAGTTACTACATGGCAGGCCGGAGATCTAAATTAGTTATTACCCTAGCACCCATTGCTTTTCCATAACACCAGCTGAGAAATCTCAGTTTTCCTCATTAGTGAAACTGGAACAATAACAGTACTTACCTCACAAGGTTCTTACAAAGATTTACTGCAGTATGTAGTGCATTAGTGGGGTGTGTGGCAATAGTCAACATCCAGTAAGTGTTACCTATCGTTATTATTGAAGGAGCTCTTGTGGTATAGGGAGTAAGGCAATTGGTTGCTAACCAGAAAGTTGGTGGTTCAAGTCCACCAGCTGCTCTACAGAAGGAAGATGAGGCAATCTACTTCCATAAGAGTTACAGCCTTGGAGGGAGTTCCGGTAAGATGGTGAACTAGGCAGAAAGACTGCACAGACCCTCCTCAACAAAGAAAAGGGAAACCAATTAACACAGACACAGAAGATAATCCTGGACCCCTGAGCCTTGAAGGGAAGGATACAGAAGTGGACTAA
>NW_006921796.1:4996164-5006343 GCF_000298275.1 Orycteropus afer afer | reverse complement strand
ACTATGAGACCAGAAGAACTAGATGGTGCCCGGCTACCACTGTCATCTACTTGGAAGGGGATCTATGTAGGAGATCCTTGATAGAGAGGGAGAACAATGTGGAACAAAACTCAAAATCATATGGAGAGAAAAAAAGGGGGGGGGGGCACCAGGTTTGCTGGTCCGATAGAGCCTGGTGGAACTGCTGAGACTATGGTCCCTAGCTGCCCTTCAGGTCTGCAATTGAACCCACACCTGTGGTGTCCAGCCAAGCAAAAGACAGGCAAATGAGTTGAACATTTACCTCAGGTAGATACACTCCTTGGAGAGAACAATCATGGGAGAAAGAAGGGCACAGGGAGACAGCTCAGGCAGCAGGAGTGCATGGAGGAATGGACACTGAGAAGAGGTAACTATGGGGAGGAAGTGGGATGGGAGCTGTTGCATTATAGTAAACTGTGGTCAATGTCATGAAACAAAGTGTATGTGAACTGCTGTATGGAAAGTGAATCTGCTCTGTAAATCTTCACCCAAATCACAATAAATAAATAAATAAAAAGAGTTACAGCCTTGGAAACCCAATGAGTCACTATGATTCAGAATCGACTGGATGGCAGTGGGTTTTTATTTTTATTATGTTGTTGTTGTTGTTATATGCCATCGAGTCGGACCCGACTCATAGCGACCCCTAATTGGGTTTCCGAGGCAGTATCACTATGGAAGTAGATTGCCTTATTATAACTCAAGTAATACCTAGGCAAATGAATGTGACGACAATTAAAAAAACAGATATGAAAAAACCCGAACCCACTGCCATAAGGCCTGTTCTGACTCATAGCAACTCTTTAGGACACAGTAGAACTGCCCCCTAGGCTTTCGAAGGCTGTAAGTCTTTATGAAAGCAGACCACCTCATCTTTCTCCCACATAGTGGTTGGTGGGTTTGAACCACTGACCTTTTGGTTAACAGCTGAGTGCTTTAACCATGTGCCACCAGCGCTCCTTATGATGAGAATAAAAACAACAACAACAAAAAAAAAAAACCCACTGCCATCAAGTTGATTCCAACTCATAGAAACCCCCATTGGGTTTCTGAGGTGGTATATGTTTACAGAAGTAAATTGCCCCATCTTCCTTCTACGGAGTTGCTGCTGGGTTTGAACTGCTGATCTTCCGGTTAGCAGCCAAATGCCTTAGGCACTGCATCACCAGACCTCCTTTATAATGAGAATAGAGATCTTTTATTTAGAATGGACTCAGCAGCAGCTGTTTGTAGTCCCACAAACCAAAAAAACCAAACTCACTGCTGTTGAGTCAGATCCGACTCATAACTACCCCTCCTTGGTTTTCCGAGGTGATATCACTATGAAAGTAGATTGTCCCATCTTCCTTCTGAGGAGTGGCTGGTGGGTTTGAACCACCAGCCTACTGGTTAGCAGTCAAATGCCTTAGGCACTATGCCACTAGAGCTCCTGTTTGTAGTCCTAGAGTGGTACAAATGGATAATGCATTCAGCTGCTAACCAAAAGGCTGGAGGATTATGTCCACTCAAAGGCACCTCAGAAGAAAGGCCTGGAGACGTTGTTGTTGTTAGGTGCCATCAAATCATCTCTGACTCATAGTGACACTATGCACAGCAGAACAAAACATCACCCTGTCCTTGCTATATTTGAGCCCATCACTGCAGCCACTGTATCAATCCATCTTGTTGAGGGCCTTCCCCTCTTTCGTCGACCCTCCACCTTACCAAGCATGACATCCTTCTCCAGAGAATGGTCCCTTCTGACAATATGACCAAAGTAAGTGAGATGAAGTCTGGCCATTCTTGCTTCCAAGGAGCATTCTGGCTGCACTTTCCCCAGGATAGATTTGTTAGTTCTTGCAGCAGTCCAGGCACTGTCAGCATTTTTCGCCAACACCAGAACTCAAAAGCATCAATTCTTCTTCGGTCTTCCTTATTCATTGTCCAGTTCTCACATACATATGAGGTGATTGAAAATATCATGGCTTGTGTCAGGCACACCATAGTCCTCAAGGAGACATCTTTGCTCTTCAGCACTTGAAAGAGGTCCTTTGCAGCTGACTTGGCCAGTGCTATATGTCATCTGATGTCCTATTCTGCTTCCATTGGTGTCAATTGTAGAACCAAACAATGTGAAGTCTTTGACAACTTTAATCTTTGCTCCATTTATTGTTATACTGCTTATAGGTCCAGTTGTGAGGACTTCTATTTTCTTTATATTGAGATGTAATCCATACTGCAGACTGTATTCTTCAATCTTCATCAGTAAGTGCTTCAAGTCATCCTCACTTTCAGCAAGCAAAGTTGTGGCATCAGTGTATTGCAGGTTGTTAATGATTCTTCCTCCATCCTGATGCCATGTTCTTCATCTAGTCCAGCTTCTCAGATTATTTGCTCAGTATATAGATTGAATAAGTGTGGTGAAAGGATACGACCCTGATGCACTCCTTTCTTGATTTTAAACCATGCAGTGTCCTCTTGTTCTGTTCAAACCACAGCTTCCTGGTCTATGTACAGGTTCCTCATGACCACAGTTAAGTGTTCTGGAACTCCCATTCTTCTCAATGTTATCAACAGTTTGTTATGATCCACACAATCAAATGCTTTTGCATAGTCAATAAAACACAGGTAAACTTCTTTTTCATATCCGTTCCTTTGAACCACAATCCATCTGACATCAGCAATGATATCCCTTGTTCCACATCCTCTTCTGAATCCAGCCTGCACCTCTGGAAGTTCTCTGTCGATATACTGCTGCAACCGTTTTTGAATTACCTTCAGTAAGATTTTACTTACATGCCATATTCATGATATTGTCCGATAATTTCCACATTATGTGGGATCACCTTTCTTTGGAATGGGTACAAATATGGACCTCTTCCAGTCAGTTGGCCAGGTAGCTGTCTTCCAGATTTCTTGGCATAGACAAGTGAGTGTCTCCAGAGCGGCATCCGTTCGTTGAAACATCTGAATGGGTATTCTGTCAATTCCTGGAACCTTGTTCTTTGCCAATTCTTTCAGTGCAGCTTCGACTTCTTCCTTCAATACCATTGATTCTTGATCATATGTCCTGAAATGGATGAACATTGACCAATTCTTTTGGTACAGTGACTCTCTGTATTCCTTCCATCTTCTTTTGATGTTTTCTGTATCATTCAATATTTTTCCCACAGAATCCTTCAATACTGCAACTTGAGGCTTAAATAGTTCCTCAGTTCTTTCAGCTTGAGAAATGCTAAGCATGTTCTTCCCTTTTGGTTTTCTAACTCCAGGTATTTGCACATTTCATTATAGTAGTTGGTTTTGTCTTCTCAAGCTGCTCTTTGAAATCTTCTGTTCAGCTCTTTCATCTCATCATTTCTTCCATTTGCTTTAGGTACTCTCCACTCAAGGGCAAGTTTCAGAGTCTCTTCTGACATCCATTTTGGTCTTCTTTTCTCATCTTTTTAATGACCTCTTGCTTTCTTCATGGATGATGTTTTTGATGTCATCCCACAGTTCTGGTTTTGAGCCATTGGTGTCCAATGCATCAAATCTATTCTTTAGATCAGTTAAGCCTGGTCTTTTCTGTTATTTTGAGTTTTGTTCCTTATTTTTCTCCAATTCTATCCAGAATCTCCTATTGTGATCCCTTTCAGAGTGGTCAGCAGTGGTAGTTGGGCACCATCTAGTTCTTCTGGTCTCAGCGTCATGGTGGCTGGCATTCTAGTAGCTTTCTTGCAAATTTTTGGGGGTTTTTGTATATATAGGGCCATATCATCTCCAAAAAGAGATCATTTTATTTCTTTCTTCCTGATCTGAATAACTTTTATTTCTTTTTGTTGCCCAAGTGCTCTGGTTAGGACTTTTAGTACAATACTGAACAGCAGAGGTGAGAGCTGGTATCCTTGTCTTATTCCTGATCTTAGGAAGAAAACTTTCAGTCTTTCACCATTGAGTATGATGTTAGCTGTTTTTTGTTTTAAAATAAATACCCTTTATCATATTGAGGAATCTTTTCCTAGCTTGTTAAGTGCTTTAACCATGAAAGGTTATATTATAGTTTATCAAATGCCTTTCCATCTATTGAGATGACCCTGTGCTGATTTTTCTTTGTTCAATTAATGTGGTGTATTACGTTGATTAGATTTCTAATATTTGTGACGCTGAAGAGGCTTTTACAGGAAATAAACTTTTCCTTTTTAAGTTATCAGATAAATACTGCATTCCCTGGCTATCCACCTTCTGGTGGAAATCTTCTAGAAGCAAGGAAATACTGGACTCTATGTACCAAGGATTAAAAAAAAAAAAAAAAAGCGTTATGAATCCATTGCTAAGAGTTATCCCTGATTCAAATTACTTTCGTCAAGCAGATGTGACCTAACAGAACCATATGAGCAGGGTCTAAGTGTAACATAAGGCCAAAACTATCCACAATAGGAATTGTGAGAAATGGCAATTTTGTATGTAGGACCTTTCACAAAATAAAAGGAAGTAAATTTTTCTGAGACAGGGAGGTATCTAACACTTAATGGAACATTTGGCGCACGGTAACCCAAACTGTGCTGGCATTGCACTGAGATCTATCATGAAGCATGGATCAAGCATTTTCCATGCTGTGGGTACAGCACACAGTAGAGATTGCAGTAAGAGGTCTGGCAGGAGGGTTTTTTGTGTCCCACAGAGGTTTTTTTTTTTTTTTTTTTTTTTTTTTAATAAAACTGTGTTGAGATTATTTGGAGATTTCATATCTAGAATAGGGAAATGCATGAGACCAAGCTTTATCAGTGGTTTCCAGGGAGGGAAGTGGAAAGGTGGAACCATGTTTTAGGAAGTATTAAGTCTGCTTATGGTGTTGGAGGGAGCTCTGGTAGCATAGTGCCTAAGGCACTTGACTGCTCACCAGAAGGCTGGCGGTTCAAACCCACCAGCCACTCCTCGGAAGGAAGGTTGGGCAATCCCACTTCCGTAGTGATACTGCCTCAGAAACCCAAGGAGGGGTTGCTATGAGTCGAGGCCGACTCGACGGCAAACAACAACATGGTGTTGGAAAATTAGACGGTGGATACTGGCAACAGCAATATAACATGATTAATGTAATCAGTGTCACTGAATTATATATGTAAAAAATGTTGAACAGGCAAATGTTGTGTTATATATATTTTTACCACAGTAAAAAAGAAATTAAAAAAAAAGAGATTATTTGGAGATTTCATATTAGCAGGCTAAATCTCTGACTTCTCCTTAAAACTCAGGATACCCGTCAGCCCTGGTCTATATTCCCACATAGTTTTAGTCAGCTGAGCTGGATAGCAGCTGCCTCTGTTACCCAAGACATGTGATTTCACACCTCCAGCCCACATCCCTCCTTTGTCTTACCTTTTTGGCCTCTGTGGAGTTTCTCTTTGGGATCCACTCCTACACTAAAGATACAAAGAAGTGGTCTCTGTTCTCAGAAATTCAATAATTGGTAGGAAAAGTGCTCTTTTTTTTTAAAAAAAAAAATAACTTTTTATTGTGATTTGGGTGAAATTTTACAAAGCAGATCCATTTTACATTCAACAGTTCACACATACTTTGAGACACTGATTACGATCCCTCTAAAATAACAGCTCCCTTCCCACTTCTTCCCTATGGTTACCCTTTCCCTGTGTCCTTCTTGCCTATGCATTCCCGCCTCCTGACCTTCCTCCCTGTGCAAATGCTGCCCTCCTGATCTCCCATGGTTGCATGTTCTAAGAAGTGCATCTCCCTGGTGTAGTTGTTCATCTGCTTTTTCAGCTGAGAGTTAAACCATGGGAGTGAGTTCAATTCCAGGCCTGAAGGTTGACTTGGGACCATAGCCTCAGGGGTTTTACCTCTATTAGTCTCTATCTGACAGTAATCCTGGTCTTTTTTATGTTTTTGAATTTTGTCCCTCATTTTTTCTCTCACTCTATCCAGGACTTCCACTTTTGATCCCTTTCTGAGTGGTTGGCATTGGTAGCCAAGCACCATCTAGTTCATCTGGTCTCAGGTTCTTATAGGTTGAGGTTTTCATGGTCCATTAGTCCTTTGGACTAATTGGTTCCATGCATCTTTGATTTTCTCCACTCTTCTTTGCTCCAGAAGAGGAGAGAACAATAGTTGCATAAAAGGTACTCTTCCTGCATGTGCATACCTTCTCTGTCCCACCTCAACTAATTCTTTTCTCTTTGACACCAACTACAAATGCAGTCTTTCTTTTTCTGACTCCAACCACCAGAGCTAGGTAATACAGCTCACAAGTTAAAAGACACAGTTCTCCAGACTTCTAAGACTGCCAAAGACTTCAGACTCCAGCCATAAATGTGAGGGTCCCCAGGACACTATCACTTCTGACCACCTGGTGCCCACAAATACAGGAGTTCCTCTACCTCTCAGGATGCCATCCATAAGTTAAGGGGTCCCCAGGGCCCCCTCACTTCTGACTTGGTGGCTACAAGTTTGTGGATTCCCGTAACCCCCTTGGGTCTGAGAACCTGCTAGACTAACTCACAGAACTCAGGAAAGTGGTATAGCTAGGATTCATTTTATTATGGCAAAAAACATGCAAATGAAGACCCACATAGGATGAAGTCTGGGAGGGTTTCCAGTGCAGAGCTTCCATGTCCCAAACCCTTCACCATGTATTGATGACTTTCACCAACCAGGAAGTTCACTGAGGTTCAATGTCCAGAGTCTTTATGGGAGTTCTGTTATGTAGATGTGATTGACTGAATCATTGCCCATGTGGATGAACTCAACCTTCAGCTCTCCTCCTCTGAGGTCAGGCTGCTATCAAGTGGTAGGTCTCTCTGGCCTGGCAGCTCCCCCTCTAGAAGTACCTTGTTAGCATAACCTGTGTGCCTGGAGCCCCTTCATGAACAACAGTCTCCAAAAACTGGAGAAATCCCAAGTTATCTCCCAGAAACAAAAGACTAAGACCAAATTCTCTGAGTACAGTTCTTTTGTAAACCCCACAATACAAAGTAAAGACAAGTTGATAGGATAGGAGGACAGCACAGTGTGGGCCCAAAATGAGAAGACTTCCCAAGAAGAGAACTTCTTGGCTGAATGTTTCAGGACTCATCTTAGGAGTAGGCTGAGAGCAGAGAGGGGATTACTAGAGGCCCATGGGAAGCTTCAGGCAAAGGGAGAGGCATTTACAAAGAAATGAATGGAATGAACAGTGTGTCCCATATTGGAGTGGTGACAAATGACACTCTGGAGAGAGGCAAGAGACTTATGGAGGGCCTTGCCTATGCCAAATAATGTGAACATTATTGTGTTACGAAGATTAAATGGGTACATGTATAAAGTATTTAGACCAGTGCCTGGCTCATAATAAGTGCTCTAGTGGTGCAGTGCCTAAGGCATTTGACTGCTAACCAGAAGGCTGGCAGTTTAAACCCACCAGCCACTCCTCAGAAGGAAGCCTGGGCAAGCTACTTCTGTAGTGATACTGCCTCAGAAACCCAAGGAGGGGTCACTATGAGTCGGATTCCACTTGACGGCAGTGAGTTTATGAGACTTATTTCTTTAGGATTTCGACATAGTGTTCAGTAAACACAAAAAAAAAAAAAAACACCCTCACTGTTGTTGAGTCAGATCCGACTCATAGCAACCTCTCCTTGGGTTTCTGAGGCAGTTATCACTATGGAAGTAGATTGCCCATCCTTCCTTCCGAGGAGTGGCTGGTGAGTTTGAACCACCAGACTTCTGGTTAGCAGTCAAATGCCTTAGGCACTATGCCACAATTAAATGTGGTTTGAAGTTGAATTTGGAGGTTCTAAAAACAGAACTAGACACCAAAACAGGGGGCCAGCCAATGAAAAAACAGGCTGGGAACTGGTTGTTAGAACTAGGCTATAAAGCAAGTACTTGGTTCCAAGGAGCAGGGAAGGGTCCAATCTCTTGGTCTGGATCATAAAGTAACCTCAAGTCCTGGTACTAAGCTATGAACCCAGAGCTACCACTCAGACGTGGTGAGATGAGGCAGAGCCTGCATATCAAAACCGAAAAACCAAATCCACTGCCATCGAGTTGATTCCAATTCATAAAGACCCTATAAGACAGAGTAGAATGGCTTCATAGGGTTTCCAAGGCTGTAAATCTTTACAGAAGCAGACTACCTCACCTTTCTCTTGTGGAACGGTTGGGCTGTTTCAACTTCCAACCTTTTGGTTAGCAGTTGAATGCTTTAACTACCACACCACCATACTCCTAAAGCCTGCATGTTGTTGTCAGGTATCATCCCGTCGTCTCTGACTCATAGTGATCTATGTACAACAGAACAAAAACTGCCTGGTCCTGCACCATCCTCACAACCTTGCTAGGCTTGAGTCCACTGTTGCAGCCACTGTGTCTGCACTGATCCCTTTCTGAATGGTTGACAGTAGTAGCACCATCTAGTTCTTCTGGTCTCACCGTCATGTAGATCGAGGTTTGCATGGTCCACTAGTCCCTTGGACTAATTTCCATGAGTGTTTGGTTTTCTTCATTCTTCTTTGCTCTGGACAAGGAGAAACCAATTGTTGCATCTTAGATGGCCACCTGCAAGCTTTTAAGACCCCAGTTACTACTCACCAAAGTAGGATGTGGAACAACGCTTTTGTGTAGTATGTTATGCCAACTGAGCCTGGTGTTCCCCACAACCATAGTCCCAAGCCCATGGGCCCAATGACTTGCTCTGTGAGGTTGGTTGGCTGTGGCTAAGAAGTTATCATAACTTTGTTCCCTGTTAACGCTCTTATATATATGGACATTCTCATAGCACATGCAAATACATATGTAGAAATATCATAAGCCAAACTTATAAATGATCATGGGTATATTCCCTTTTACCTAGATATATCTGATCATTCAGCCTGTCTACCTATGTATCCACCTGTAGATTAATGTTTGTTATTACTGATAATGCAGTATTGTGTATGTAAAAGCATCTATCTTTGCTGTCTGTATCTCCTGTGTACCTCTCTGTGTCTACTTTTTCCTTAGTGTTACAGTGTTGGTCACTAACTTTTGGTATATTGCCTTTCCCTTCACCCAAATCAATACCTGTCTCTTACCTATCTAGCAATTTTCCTTCCTCCCCTCTCATCCCTGGTAAACAACAAAGAAAGTGTCCTTCCATATGTAAACCTTTCCTTGACTTTTTACAGTAGTAAATGAATACAGTATTTGTCCTTCTGTGATTGATTTCTCTCACTCAGCACAATGTACCAGCTGTGAGGATTTTTGTTTTCTTTATGTTGAGGTATAATTCATACTGAACACTGTAGTCTTTGATCTTTATCAGTAAGTGCTTCAAGTCATCTTCACTTTGAGCAAGCAAGATTGTGTCATCTGCATATTGCATGTTGTTCATAAGCCTTCCTCCAATCCTGATCCCACATTCTTCTTCACACAGTCCAGCTTCTTGGTTTATTTGCTAGGCATATAGATTGAATAAGTATGGTGAAAGGATACACCCCTGACGTACACCCTTCATGATTCTAAACCATGCCCTCTATTCCTTTGTTCTGTTTGAACAACTGCCTCTTGGTCTATGGACAGGTTCTTCATGAGTACAAGTAAATGTTATAGAATTCCCATTCTTTGCAATGTGCTTGAACAATTTCTCTTAGAAAGATCAGCATGAGGCCGGTCCCCATGAGGCGGAGGTCAAAGATGTCCCAAATGTCCAAACTACCATGCCACTCCATCATGTCAGACATTAACTCCTCCTCCTCCTCCCAGTAATTTCCCCAGTCTTAGGGTTCTGTATTTCCCTGTAACGCCTCACAGAACTCACAGACACCCAAGGGTTCATCTCACGTAGTAGTGGTGGAGGCTGGCAGGCTGGCGAGTCCCGGGTCCGTGAGCAGATCTCGCGGATCCTCCCAATTCTCGGGGTTTGATGAACCTCGATTAGCAGATCAGATGACGGCTGCTGTCCCAAATCCAGGGGTGAGATGAGGATGATCTAAGACACAAAGCCGAAGCAAGAGGGGAGCAAATCTTCCCAGGAGACTTATAGGTATACCCTCAGGGAAGCTAAGGGTGGTGATTTGAATTATACCCTCCAGCAAGGCAGGACTCAAGATACATTCCACCTGTGTTGCCCCAACAGAATTAACCTAAATCCCATCACAGAGTCGACTGCCAGTCATTATAGGGAATGACTACTACCAGCTGCCCAGCCAAGTTGATACCTGACCT
>NW_006921796.1:4994601-4996064 GCF_000298275.1 Orycteropus afer afer | reverse complement strand
CGACTGCCAGTCATTATAGGGAATGACTACTACCAGCTGCCCAGCCAAGTTGATACCTGACCTTAACTACCACACCACCCCAAATAGGCATGGATAATGGGATTTACAAAACATCACAGAATGGAGGACAATGGCTAGAAGGGCCACATCAAGCAATTCACTGCACAATGTTATACATAATTTGTTATGATCCAAAAAGTCAAATGCCTTTGCATAGTAAATTAACACACAGGTAAACATCTTTCCAGTATTCTTTGCTTTCAGCCAAGATCTGTCTGACATCAGCAATGATATCCCTTGTTCCATGTCCTCTTCTGAATCCAGCTTGCATTTCTGAAAGTTCCTTGTCAATATACTGCTGCAACCATTTTTTAATTATCTTCAGCGAAATTTTACTTGCATGTACTGTTAATGACATTGTTTGATAAATTCCACATTCTGTTGGATCATTTTTCTTTGAAATGGACACAAATACTGATCTCTTCCATTGGTTAGCCAGGTAGCTGTCTTCCAAATTTCCTGGCATAAACGAGTAAGCACCTCCAGTGCTGCATCTGTTTGTTGAAACATCTCAATGGGCATTACATCAATTCCTGAGCCTTGTTTTCTTTTTTTTTATCAGTTCCTTCAGTGCAGCTTGGACTTCTTCTCTTCAGTACTGTTGGTTCTTGACCACGTGCTGCCTGCTGAAATGGCTGAATGTCAACCAATTCTTTTTGATACAGTGACTGTGCATTCCTTCCATCTTCTTTTGATGCTTCCTGCATCATTTAATATTTTGCCCATAGAATCCTTCAATATTGCAGTTCAAGGTTTGAATTTTTTCTTCAGTCCTTTCAGCTTGAGAAATGCTGAGTGTGTTCTACTCTTTTGGTTTTCCAACTTCAAGTCCTTGCACATTTCATCATAATACTTTGTCTTTTCCAGCCACCCTTTGAAACCTTCTATTCAGCTTATTTCAACATTTCTTCCTTTTGCTTTATCTACTCTCCACTCAAGAGCAAGTTTCAGAGTCTCTTCTGACGTCCATTTTGGTCTTTTCTTCCTTTCTTGTCTTTTTAATGACCTTTTGTTTCCTCATATATGATGAGGGCTAAATAGCCTCAGGTAGGATAGTGGAGGTAGACAACAGTAACCAACTGACAAAGAGTTTTATTGTTATAAAGCAGATAAGCTCTCTAGTTAAAAAGATTCTGGCCATATCATTAAGCTGAAGTCATTAAGTATTTCCAAGACCATTTCTTTAAGGCAGATGATGGGAAAATTAATTCTATCAGGAAGGGTATTATAAATAAATTATCCTTTCAGATTTTGCTAGGTTCTGAGATATTATCTCCACTCTTCTTTCATTCTGCTTTACTATCAAATTTAAAATCATTATTAGAGAGGCGGGGCAAGATGGCGGACTAGGCAGAAGGATTGCACAGACCCTCTTCAACAAAGAAAAGGGAAACCAATTAACA
>NW_006921796.1:4978323-4987910 GCF_000298275.1 Orycteropus afer afer | reverse complement strand
AAAAAAAAAAAAAATCATTATTAGGTTTTTAAATTTTTTAAAAAAATTAAGAGATAATTTACAGGCAGCAAATTCACCCCTTTTAGTAGAGTCTGTGTATGTGACAAACACATACAGTCATGTAACTACCACCACAATCAAAAACTAGAACCATTCCAAACAAACAAACAAAAAAACCAAACTCACTGCCACTGAGTCAATTCCGATCATTAGTGATCCCCACTGGGTCTCCAAGGCTACAAGTCTTTACAGAAGCACAGACTGCTTCATGGTTCTTCCATGGACTGGCTGGTTGTTCCTACCACTATCCTTTTGTTTAGCAGCCAAATGCCTTAACCACTATTCCACCAGAGCTCCTTAGAACCATTCCATATCCCCAAAATCCCCTCAAAGGAGCAGCTGCTTCTGGGGGTATGGAACAGCTCTAGATCTTGATTGTGGTGGTAGTTACATGATTGTATGTATTTGCTGAAACTCACAGACTGATGGTGGTCCCCCAAAATCCCTGAAAACTGTCAATCTTTTTTTTTATGCCTATCTTTTACCTTTTCTACAATATCATGAGTGGAATCATATAACATTTAATCTTTTGAGTCTAGCTTCTTACACTCAGCACAACATATTAGAGTTTCATTCATATTAGAGTTGTGTCTATCAATAATTTTCTCTGCTTCAATAATTCTCTGAGGATAATTCTATTGTGTGAGTTTGTTTATTATCACAGTTTGTTTATTCTGTCACCAGTTGAAGGGCATTTTTTCCTAGTTTTTCACATCATTAGTGATACCTCTATACCACAACTGGTCACAGAGGACTACGCAGCAGTCTGTTCTGGTGTGCGTGGGCCAGCTAACAACAACAGCAAACGTTTGAGAACAAGTTTCTGTGTGAACATAAGTTTTCTGTGTGAACATAAGTTTCTGTGTGAACGTAAGTTTTCATTTCTCTTGTGTAAATACTCATGTGATTGCTGGATCTTATGACCAGAGTATAATTTTATAAGAAACTGCCAAACAATTTTCCAAAATGGCTGTACCATTTTGCATTCCCACCAGCTATACCAAATAAAAAAAAACCCACTGCCCTCAAGTCAATGCTGACTCACAGTGTCGACTCATAGTAACCCTCCAGGACAGAGTAGAACTGCTCATTTACGTTTCCAATACTGTAAATCTTTACAGAAGCAGACTGGCATATCTTTCTCCTGTGGAGATGCTTGTGGGTTTGAACCCCTGACCTTTTGGTTAGCAGTCCAGCACTTTAACCACTGTGCCACTAAGGCTCTTCCCCACCAGTCATGTACCCGTTTAATTTGGAATAATTTGTATATAATGCAGTGTAACAGGCGGATCCTCATTTTCTACAGTGTTTGGTTACTTTGTGCCACTCTAACAGAAAATACCACAAATGATGGCTTTACAAACAGGAGTTATTCTCTTACAGTTTGGGAGGCTAGATGTCTGAATTCAAAGTGCCAGGCTCTACGGGCTGGGTCAAAGTCCCTTGACCTTGGATTTCAGCTCTGCCTTTTGCTTCTGGCCCAGTGAAGATAGAGGCTTTCTTCACTCTGACACCTGCTGGCTGCTGAGGCTGACAAACCCAAGGTCAACAAGTAAAAGGGCACAGTCCCAATATTACCCAGCAGGCCATTGATTCAAGTCAATTAAAGAGTCCCAAGATCGGCAGACAACATGGCAGGCTGCTGAAAAACCACTCGGCTACATGCAGGATTTAAACGTGCCATAAGCTACAGACCATTCCTAAAGCTTTTCCTTATATACTGGGAGCAGACCACATCCCTAAGGCAGCTACTCACCTGCTCCCAGTAGATTCCACCATGGAGCCGATTACCAGTTTCATCATGGGGAATGCTACATCCAGCTGCCCAGCCACTCAAAACCAGGCCCAGCCAAGCTGACACATAACTCTAACTACCGCATACAGAATAAAATATCCCCAGTTCTTCACTTACCATCCAGTGTCTTCATTTGGATGTTGAAGAACCTGCCTTCTTCCAGCTGTACCTGCCACTGTTCTTTCACATGTACCTCTGGGCACAGTGAGACTCAGCCCCTGACCCCTGGGGTAATGAAATCTTCTGCTAACTGCACTACTGAAATCTTCCAATCTTTCAAGTCTCCCTTCTGCTCTCCAAAAAAGACAATTTAATGAAAGGTGGTGACAAGAGAGGCCAATAAAACAGGCAGGAGCCTCTTGCCCTCTGTGCCATTCAGCCCAGAGCTGCATGAGCCACGTGGCAGAACAAGCTACCAGGAGTCCAGAGCACTGCTTAGGCAAAAGTCGGAGAAGAGCAGGTCTTTTCTCCTTTTTTTAAAAGAGAGGAACTCCCCAAAGTAACTGAAACTGATTGCATGGGATAAAGTGAATTCTCATTATTTGGGGATATGGGGGTGGGGGAGGCTTTTCCTTTTATGCAAGTTTGAGCCAGTTCCTGATACTAAGGCTCTTCTCTGCCTCCAAGTTTTCATACATACGGTTACAGAGGCGTTGGCAAAGGAGCCCCAAGAGAAGACGAATAGTAACGCAAATCCTTTGATAACACAGCAAGCCTGTGTGCTACTCCCCATAAAAGAGATAATGTACACCAGATGGGTATTTTTTTTTTCCTCTTCTTCTTCTTCTTCTCTAAACAGCTTGGAGTCTGCCTAGACACAAGGCGGCATCGCTCCTGAAGGCCCTGAAGTGCGGAGGGGAGTGCCACAGGCAACGTGTTGGCTTTCGTCCCATTTCTAGGAAGAGCTGATGCAATTCCGAGCCGCGGGGCTGGGAGGGCGTTCCATTCTTAAGCTACAGATTAATAACGTTCCAGCGTGGCTGCTTCTGCAGCGCCAGGTAATCCTAGAAATCCTTCGCCTGCAGCTCTGCAACCCTCTTGTAGCACCAGCGCTGAGTGCCATGACCTGGATCTGCTCTGCATGCCAGTCGCAAGAGCTCACACCCCTCAGGCGGCCGCGGAGGACGCGGCTGACTTGATACCACCCTCCTCCGGGAGAAGGTCTCTGTCCTTAAGGGCTCCGTTTCCAGACCAGGGATCTCACGCTTTAAACGCAAAGGAAGGGAAACAAACCCTTTGTCCCTGTACAGTGACTGTTCCCACCCTGTCAGTCCCAACCAGACGTTCGAAAACCTCATCCGTAGCTCCTTCTCCCATAGAAGACAATGATTTAATCGACCAGTCCCAAAGAGACCCTCTCCCGATCCTTCTCTGCAGGCTCCTAGTTTTAACAGCGCTCCCCAGGCTCCTAAAAAGTCTGAACATCGCTACCCACTCCAGCCCCGTGGGCCGACCCTCCCGCCAGGGTCTGGCAATCAGGACCGGCTGAAAGCCGGGAAGCTCGCCCGGGCCGGACTCACCCGGCCAGTGGAGAAGCGCCGGAGCGCCTGGCTACCCTGCAGCAACATGCCGGAAAGGAGCGCTCCGCGCGGGCAGGCGAGCGGCCGGGGGCTCAGCCTGGACGCAGTCTGCAGCCTCGCGCTTCTGGGCCGCCCAGCTCGCTGCGGACTGCCTCCCGGACTTCCCGGCCCGGCCAAAGAGACCCGCCCCCTCCAGCTGGCAAGGCTCCGGCGGCCAATCGGGTGCGCCCGGGCGGGGCTTGCGCTGGCCTCGCGAAGTAGCGGGGCTCTTGTCTGGGCACGGCGCCAGCGCGGTCCTCGAGGGACCACGCCCCGCGGCCACCCGCGGTTTGGTACCCCAGCTAACCTCCCTCGCTCGGTTCCAGTCCTGGCCAAGCAAGGTACTAGCTGTGGGACCTTCTACTAGTTAGTAGTTAGGTTCATAGGGATCTGCCTTATTAATAACCAATTTGACACCAAATTACGCTCTAAACACAATCCTGAGAAAGCCGCAGACACGCCTATGTGCGTTCGGCTACGAGCTCCGAAGGATAAGGGGTGGGGCACGTTCGCTCTGGAGGAATACTGACACCCATCTGGCAAGCTGCTGAGACTGTCAATGAGAAAGTGTCAGTAAAGCACTTGGCAAAGGACCGAGCACACAGCTGGTCTCCAGTAGATGATGGATAAATGCCCTTCACCCTTTCCTTTCTAGTAGACACACACACACACACACACACACACACACACACACACACGCTTGAAGGAGCGCTTGTCTCAAATGGGATTCCTGAGCCTGGCATTCAAGGTCATCTGCAATTCTGGCACTTACTGTTTTTCGCTGCTCTTTTGTATATATAGATTCATCCTGACAGTTCCTTCTTGGCCAATGGTTTGTCACCTGTCACCATCTCGGTAGGGCCAAATTCCTTCTTTTCTTAAAAACCACTGACATGGAATCAACTCTGACTCCAAGGCTGTAAATATTTACAGAAGTAGATTGCCCCACCATCCTCCTGCAGAGCAGCTAGTGGGTTTGAACCGCTGACCTTCTGGTTAGCAGCCAAATACCTTACCCACTACACCACCAGAGCTCCTCCTTTTCTTCAAAGTACAGGCCAAATGCTTCTTCCCAGACGTGTTTTTTTCTGATTCTTCCCTCTTTACAGCCCTTCGTCCTCACAGGTTATCTTTCGCTCCTCTGAAGGATTTTTGTCTCTGCTTCTCCTATGAGGCCCTTGGCGGTCCAGTTGGCAAACTAACCTAATAGTTGGTGGCTCCCTTTATATGTGTCTGCTGGTGACAAATTCTCTCACATTACTGTTTCTAAAACTATCTTTATTTACTCTTCACTTTTTTTACTTTATTAGTCCCATTTTATTTATTTATTTAAACTTTTTATGGTGATTTGGGTGAAAGTTTACAGAGCAAATTGGTTTTCCATTCAACAGTTCATACACTTTGTGTGTGTGTGTGTGACATTGATTGTAATCCCCACAACGTAACAGCACTCTTCCCACTTCCTCCCTGTGGTTAATCTTCATTTTTGAAGCCTTTTTTGCTGAGTATAGAAACATAGATTTGTGGGGGTTATTTTTCTTCAGCACTTTGAAAACATCATATAATTTTCTTCTGACTTCCTTCATTTCTTTTGAGAAACCCACTGTCTTGACATATAGTTTATTTTTTGAAACCAATATATCTTTTCTCTGGTTGCTTTTAAGATTTTCTTTATGGTTTTGGTCTTTAGCAGTTTTATTATGACAACTGGGGGGGCTCTTTATAGTCACTCTGCTTCTGATACGTAGTTACTTTTGAACCTCTTGTTTGATATCATTCATCAATTTGGGGAATATTTCAGCCACTATATTCTTGAAAATAGCACTTCTATTTTTTCTCTCTCTCTTTTCCTCTGAAACTCAAATTTCATGTGTGTTAGAATATTTCATTTACTCCCCTATGTCCCTTATTCTCCTCCTACATTTTTTGTGCATTTCTATTTCTATGCTTCATTCCAGATATTTTCTTCTGATTTCTTCGAGTTCACTAATTCTCTCTTCAGCTGCATTTAATTATCTATTAAACACATCTATTTTGTTCCTAATTTCAGATTTTGTGTTTATCAGTTCTAGAGTTTCCATTTTATTATTACTTATGGTTTCCAGGTTTTTAACTGAAATTTTTTTTTTTTTATTAGGATTTGGGTGAAGATTTACAGAGTAAATTCACTTTTCATACAGCAGTTCACATATACTTTGTCTCATGTCATTGACCAAAATTTACAATGCAGCAGCTCCCCTCCCACTTCCTCCCCATAGTTACCTCCTCCCAGTGTCCATCCCTTCATACTCTTCGAGAGGCCCATTGTCTGCCAACCCTGTATATGATCTTGGATACACTCTCCATTTAGACATACATAATTGTTTAGCTTGTTCACCCATCTATCCGTCCCTATACCCATGTTTGCTTTCATTAACAACTCAGTATTGTATTTACAAAGGGGTTCATATTTGTTGTTTGTACTGCCCATGTAACTCTCTCTGTCTTTCTCATCCTCAATGCTGCCATATTGGTCACTCACATTTGGTACATTGCCCTTCTCTTCACCCAAATCAATATTTATCTCTATCTATCTAACAGCATTCCCTCCCCTTCCCTCCCACCCCTGGTAACCAACAAAGAAAATGTCCTCCAATATATAAACATTTCCTTAACTTTTACAATAACGGACTAATACAATATTTGTCCTTTTGTGACTGACTTATTTCGCTCAGCATAATGTCCTCCAAGTTCATCCACGTTATGCGGTGTTTTGCAGATTCTACATTATTCTTTAGCGTTGCATAGTATTCCATTGTGTGAATGTACCAAAGTTTGGTTATCCATTCCTCAGTTGTTGGACATCTAGGTTGTTTCCAAGTTTTGGCTATTGTAAATTAACTGAAATTTTTAATCTTCCTTTTTATAAGACCAATTACTTCAAAGCTGTGCCTGACAAGTCCATTATCTCAAATTCTTGAGGGTCTATTTATACTGTCTATTCTTTGTCTTGGGAGCTCTGGTAGCATAGTGCCTAAGGAACTTGACTGCTAACCAGAAAGCTGGCGGTTCAAACCCACCAGCCACTCCTCAGAAGGAAGGTTGGGCAATCTACTTCAGTAGTGACACTGCCTGGGAAACCCAAGGAGGGGTCGCTATGAATTGGGTCCGACTCAATGGCACATAACAACAACAACAACACTTTGCTCTGATGGCAAAGTGGTTAAAGCATTTGGCTGCTAGCCAAAGGTGGCAGTTTGAACTCGTCAGCTGCTCCACAGGAAGAAAATGAAGCAGTCTGCTTCCAAAAAGATTTACAGCCTTGGAAACCCTATGGCACAGTTCTACTCTGACCTATAGTGTCGCTTTGAATCCCAATCGACTCGATGGCGATGTTTTGTTTGTTCATTTTATTCTTTGTCTTGTTTTTTGATCATAGTCTTGCTTCCGTATATGCCTAGTAATATTTTTCCTGTGCCAGGTATTGAATATGAAAAATAGAAGAAATACTTTGAAGGCTAGGATAATTTTCTTTCCTCCAGAGATTTACATTTGCTTCTGGTAGGTATCTAAGGCCACTAGCAATTCCAGATCACTTTAATCCAAGCAGGGCTTCAGTCTTTCATTACCAGCATCCTTGGCCCTTAATTATTTCTTTACCATGTGCTTCTGTCTACTAGAATTCTTTCCACTGCAAGTAATAGGACACGCAAATCAAAATGGCTGTCCAATTACAAGGACAAGAAATAAATAAGAAAATAACATTTATTATCTTACATATCTGAAAAAGCCAGTGGTAAACACTTCAAGTGAGGCTTTACCAGTACACAAATTAAGTGGAAAACAGTTTATTGCTCTCCTTTTCTGGACTCAGCTTTTTCAATTTTCAGGCTCCACATGACTACATGAGGGCTGTAATAACCCCAGGCTGTCTGTCTCATTTACATGCAATGAAAGAGCTCTTTTTTCCCCAGCATTTCTAGAAAAAAAAATGGCTCTTATTAAAAAGAAAAAAAAAAAAAAAAAGCTGTCCATTCCCCAGTCAATTCCTGTGCCCAGAGGAATGTGATATTCTGGCTATTTGGGTCTGAAACATATGCCTATCTCTGGAGAGGTTGAGGGGAAGAGAAGAATAAATCACATTGGAAGTTCAAGGACTAAGAGTTGGGGAAGGGATGACCTTTATGGGGTCAAATTACACTTACCAGAAAGAGGATGAAATGATGCTGGGTGGCAAAATTGATATTTAGTTTCTTTTCTTTAAATTTTTATTGTGATTTGGGTGAAAGTTTACAGAGCAAATTCATTTTCCGTACATCGGTTCATGTTGTTGTTATGTGCCATCAAGTCAGACTCGACTCATAGCGACCCCTCCTTGGGTTTCCGAGGCAGTATCACTACGGAAGTAGATTGCCCCATCTTCCTTCCGAGGAGTGGCTGGTGGGTTTGAACCAGCTTTCTGGTTAGTAGTCAAGTGCCTTAGGCACTACGCTACCCGAGTTCCCACATCGATTCATACACATTTTGTTTCATGACATTGACTGCAATTCCCCACAATATAACAGCTCTCTTCCCACTTCCTCCTGGTAGTTACCTCTTCCCAGTGTCCTTCCCTCCCTTGTACTCCTGCTGTCTCCCTGTGTGAACACTGCCCTTCTGTTCTCCCACAATGGATGGATTGCTCCAAGGAGTGTATCTACCTCACGTAAATGTTCACCCCATATGCTTATTGTTTGGCTGGAAGCCGCAGGAGTGAGCGCAGTTCCAGACATGAAGGATAACTAGGGGCCATAGCCTCAGGGGTTTCACCAGACCAGCAAACTTGGTCTTTTTAAAATGATCTTGAGTGGCAAAATTGATATTTAGTCTTCAAAGTGGCATCTTTGTTCTTTAACACTTTAAAGGGGTCTTTTTGCAGCAGATCTGCCCAATGTAGTATGTCATTTGTTTTATTGACTACTGCTTCCATGGGCCTTGACTGTGGATCCAAAGGAAATGAAATCCTTGATAACTTCAATCTTTTCTCCCTTTATCATGATGTTCATTGGTCTAGTTGTAAGGATTTTTGTCTTCTTTATTTTGAGGTGTAAGGAGCTCTGGTGGTGTAGTGGTTAAGGCATTTGGCTGCTAACTAAAAGTCAGTGGTTGGAACCCACTAGCTGCTCCAGAGAAGAAAGGTGGGTCAGTCTGCTTCCATAAAGACTTAAGCCTTGGAAATCCAATTGGGGTCGCTATGAGTTGCAATCAACCCAGGGGCAGTGAGTTTGGTTTTTTTGATATGTTGAAGTATAATCCATACTGAAGGCTGTAGTCTTTGATCTCCGTAAGTGCTTCAGATCCTCTTTCAGCAAGCAGTTGTGTCATCTACAGATCACAGGTTGTCAACGAGTCCTTCTCCAATCCTGATACTGTGCTCTTCCTCATATAGTCTAGTTTCTCAGATTATTTGCTCAGCATAGGGATTGAATAAGTATGGTGAAAGGATACAACCCTGACACACACCTTTTCTGATTTTAAACCATTCAGTATCACTTTGTCTGTTCTGGTGTATGTACAGGTTCCACATGAGCACAATTAAGTGTTCTGGAATTCCTATTCTTTGTAATGTTATCCATAATTTGTTACAATCCACACAGTTGAATGCCTTTGCATAGTCAACTTCTGACAGTGGATGAAGATGGTACAGTGATTCTGTGTATTCCTGCCATCTTCTCTTGATGTTTCCTGCATCATTCAATATTTTGCCCATAGAATCTCTCACCATTGCAACTTGAGGATTACATTTTTCCTTCAATTCTTTCAGCTTGAGAAATGCTGAATGCATTCTTCCCTTTTGGTTTTCAAACTCCAGATCTTTGCACATTTCATTATAGTAATTGGTTTTGTCTGCTTGAGCTGCTCTTTGAAATCTTCTGTTCAGCTCTCTTATCTTGTCATTTCTGCCATTGGCTTTAGTTTCTCTCCACTCAAGGGCAAGTTTCAGAGTCTCTTCTGTCATCCATTTTGGTCTTTTTTTCCTTTCTCGTCTTTTTCGTGATCTCTTGCTTTCTTCATGGATAGTATTCTTGATACCCTCCCACAATTCTTCTGGTTTTCAGTCGTTGGTGTTCAATGCATCAAATCTATTCTTTAGATGGTCTCTAAATTCAGGAGGGATATATTCAAGATCATATTTTGGCTCTCGTGGACTTATT
>NW_006921796.1:4975329-4977613 GCF_000298275.1 Orycteropus afer afer | reverse complement strand
AGGTCTCGAAACTTTACCTTATCCATAGGAGTAAGGCTGGGTTTACTCAGATGATGCAGCTCTTTCCCAGTCCTATTTTGAGAGCCTTCTAACCTAACCAGACTATTCATAAAGTTGCATGGTAATGTATCAAACAGTGTTTCTTTGCTATTCATAAGGTTTTTCCTGGCCAATTATTTGAGAAGTGGACGGCCTCTTCCTTCTTCCTAGTCTGTCTCAGTCTGTAAGCTGGGCTGATGCTTGTGCACCATGTGTATCCCGCTGGGTTAGAAACACCAGTGGCTCAGCCTAAAAACTCACATCAACACGTCACCACTGTAGGACAAACTGAAAACCTATACATTTATATGCATAATACATATTATGTAACTGCACATAAATTTTTTGGTTATTGTTGCAAATCATATATGTTATAGCATTTACCAATGTTCCTTTTTCTTGTATCCTTCTTACTGACATTTACCTTGGTCAAGCTGTGCATACTATACCCGTATGCAGTGTTGCCTTTCCCATCACCCAAAACAACAAGTGTCTTCTATCTAGAGAGCAATTTATCATTCCATAACCTTGACAGAAGCAGCTCACCAGGCCTTTCTTTTGCAGCAGCACCACACACACAATATATATAAACAATAATAGAAAATAACTTTGGAGTGATGGAATGCTTATTAGACAGAAGGAAAATGATTCCATGTGGAAGTTCAAAAATGAAGGAATTGGCAAGAGAAAGAATATATTTGAGGTCCAATTTAAGTTAATATTAAGTGTATAAAACAACAATAATAATGTCTTTTGGGGCTTAGAAATATAGAGTTAAAATACATGACAACAATACATATAATTTTCAGAGAGTAGGAGGATGGAGTTACAGTGTTTTAAATCCCAGCATTATTGTTTGGAAATTAAAAAAGTACTAAATGAAGAACTCATAATTTCTAGTATATCCACCAAACAAACATAGTAATACAATGTTGAACTATCAAGACAAGAAACCCCAAACCAAAACAATGGCCACTTAAGATGATTCCAGCTCACAGTGACCCTGTGTGTGCAGAGTAGAACTGCACCCCACAGAGTTTTCAAGGCTATGACCTTTCTGAAGTGGATTGCTGGGCCTTTTCTCCAAGATGCCACTGCATAGGTTCAAATCACCAACTTACAGTTAGTTAGTAGTTGAATCCTTAACTGTTTGCACCACAACAGAATGGTTACAAATGAATCCAAAAGGAGGCAAAAAAGGAGAGAAAAGGGAACATGGAACAGGTGGAACAAAGAGAAGGAACAGTGAGATGTGAAATTTAAAGGCTTAGTATAAAAGTATTTACAATAAGTGAAAATGGAATAAATGCTTTAATTGAAAAATGAAGATTTTCAGATTGCTTAAAAAGCAAAACTCCTATGAGAAAGATTCTTAAAATATAAAGATTCACAAAAGATGCAAGAAAAGGGATAAAAATGTATATACCCACCCCCAAACACTAAAGGAAAGTGTCAACTCAACAGGATAACACAAAAATTCTAAACTTATATGCACTTAATAACATGACCTAAATTTTATAAAGGAAAAATTGTCAGAACTTCAAGGAGAAATAGATAAGCCTGCAATCACACTTGAAGATTTTAACATATCTCTCTCAATAACTGATAGAAGCAGACAAATGAAACAGCAATAAAACAAAATGAGACAACTAATGCACAATTAAAAATATAAAAGCATCCAACCACCAAGTACATATTCTTTTTGAGTATATACAAAATATTTTTTAAAATTCACCATATTGAGTAGTGATTGGGGTCTTAAAAGCTTGCGAGTGGCTGTCTAAGGTACAGCTATTGGTCTCTCCTTGTCCAGAACAAAGAAGAGTGAAGAACATCAAAGACACATAGAAACAATTAGTCCAAGGGACTAGTGGACCATGTGAACTCAGCCTGCATGACCCTGAAATCAGAAGAACTAGATGGTGCACAGCTACCATTGCCAATGACTCTGAAACGGACCACAATAGGAGTTCCTGGATAGAGTGGGAGAAAAATGTGGTATCAATCTCAAAATAATAAAAAAAGACCAGCCTTACTCGTCTGATAGAGACTGATGGAACCCTGAGACTATGGTCCTTAGTCACCCTTCAAGCCTGGAACTGATCACTCCCAGTACTGAACCTTCAGACAAATAACAATAGATAGGCCTGTTGTTGTTGTTGTTGTTTGCCGTCGAGTCGGCCCCGACTCATAGCAACCCCTCCTTGGGTTTCCGAGGCAGTATCACTACGGAAGTAGGATTGCC
>NW_006921796.1:4973181-4975229 GCF_000298275.1 Orycteropus afer afer | reverse complement strand
AGCAGTCAAGTGCCTTAGGCACTATGCTACCAGAGTTCCTGTAGATAGGCCTAGAAGGTGAATAATAACAGCAGGAAGGTATGCACTTTTTAGAACAATCAAACATAAGAGATCCAAAGGGCAGCATTTGCCCAGGAGCTAAGCTCAGAAGGTGGGAACGGATAGGAAAGAGGATAAAGGGGAATGATAACCACAGAGAAGTGGGAAGAGCGCTGTTACATTGTGGGGGTTGTAATCAATGTCACAAAACAAAATGCATATGAACCATTAAGTGGAAAACCAATTTACTCTGTAAACTTTCTCCTTAATGACAATTAAAAAGTTAATTAAAAAAAAATTCACCATATACTGGGCTGCAGAGATTGAGATTATAAAGTATGGTCTCTGACCATAGTGGAATTAAACTAGAAATAAATAACAATAATTAATTAGTAAATCACTGCTTCTTTGGAAATTATGAAATAGGCTTTTAATAATGATGGGAGGGGGAATTTACTGTAGGGTAGTGTGTCCGTTCCTTCTTTTTTTCCCCCCATCTTTTCCTAGTGTCTTGTGTATGAGTGAGCACTGTGCCTGTTGATACTCCCAAGACATCTTTGGCTAAGAAGCAGAAGGAAATTAAAGAAAAAGTGGCTAGTCCAGAGAAAGCAGAAGAAACAAAATCAAAAGCAAGTTACCTTATCTGGGAGGAAAGCTTGGGGAAACAGTCGCAAAAAGAGCACTTAAAAAAAGAAAAATTCTGGGGATTACAACATGGCTAAAGCAAAAACAAAAGAACAAGTGACTTTCTACTGCAGCCCCAGATGAGAAAAGTCACTAGGAACTACATTCCCAGGCGGAGGGATCTTCCATAATGGCACAATTCCTGTGGCCAGCAAGGCTGATATAATGAAGCCACTGAATCTTCTCATTTCTATTATTTCTCCTCAATATATTACTTCTCAGCTCCCGGTTTCCTTCCACACACAAATTCATCGAGATTGACAGATTTGCAGGTAACAGTGGCATGTACTGCTATTAAAGGGAGCTCTGGTGGCACAGTGGTTAAAGCGTTGAGCTGCTAACCAAAATGTTGGTGTTTTGAACCCACCAGCTGCTCCACAGAAGAAAGATGAGGTAGTCTGCTTCCATAAAGATGTACAGCTTTGGAAACAAAATGAGGGGCGCTATGAGTCAGTATCGACTCAATGGCAGAGTTTGGTTTTTTGAGTGCTGACTTAAGAGCAGTCCATTGTAGCTAGTGTTTTTCAGTTCTAGAGAGTTACAATAACTTTTTGTTATTTGTGTTGAAGATGTGAGTGAAGGGTGCATGTGCATTGTTATTGTCATTTTGGGCTGTCGAGTCCACTCTGATTTATAGAGACCTTGTAGGACACAGTAGAACTGCCACATAGGGTTTCCTAGGTCGTAATCTTTAGGAAAACAGACTGCCACATCTTTCTCCCATGGAGTGGCTGGTGGGTTTGAAGCCCTGACCTTTCAGTTAGCAGCCAAGTGCTTAATAATTGCACAACCAGGGTTCCTGTGCATGTGCATAGACTGTTATATTCGTTTTTGTGTCATTTTTATAAATACAGTAATTTTCACAACTTACTGCAAATCTTTGAATTAAATTCACACATTAGAAAGCAGATGATGTGCCAACTAGAAATCCAACAATTCCCACACAAAACTCTAGGAGTGGTTTATAATCTCAGTTTATAGGGCGCCAAACTGAAATCTTTACTAGTTTGCCACAGATCTAAAGTTTTCAGTGTGCGACTAATAAATGTGACATTCAGGGGGCTTGTTGCAAAAATATTGACAAAAAGTTCGTTCACAATTTTCTGAAACTGAAGGCCCTGTAATTTACAAACTTTTAAAATGTAGACAATTTTTACTTCCACAGTCAACTTGAGGAGTTTCAGAATAGAATTCTGTGGGTTTCAATTCCTCCTTTATTTTGGCTACTTATTTGACTCCAACTGACTTGTGGCCATTTAGACTATTTGGAAATACAGATGTCTATATTTTATTATTATTTTTTTAAAATTTTGTTCTTCTAAATG
>NW_006921796.1:4949215-4972596 GCF_000298275.1 Orycteropus afer afer | reverse complement strand
GTGCCGTCGAGTCAAACCCAACTCATAGTGACCCCTCCTTGGGTTTCTGAGGCAGTATCACTACGGAAGTAGGATTGCCCAACCTTCCTTCAGAGGAGTGGCTGGTGGATTTGAACCGCCAGCCGTCTGGTTAGCAGGCAAGTGTCTTAGCCACTATGCTACCAGAGCTCCCACAATGAGCATTAGGGATTCATAATAAACTATGCTTTTTTCTTCATCTTTCACTTGCACAGAATCTCCCAGCTTTTGGACAGGGCATTCCTTTTAGATCTTTCTTCCATTGGTATAAACATTTTTCCTGTGACCCAAAATGATAGTGGATGGTAACCTTGAACCTATCCACTGACATTTAAAACTTGCAGAATATCTTCCCATTTACCTCAAGGGGTACAAAAACAGACAGGAGTCATTAATGTTCTGTGCTCATTTATAAATTGTTTAGAAATATATTTATGATGGGAGATTAGATTATTGAGCTAGTAAATTACAGTGTGTTTAATAAGAGGACTGGTATATGAATTGGTGGTGTAGTGCCTAAGGTATTTGACTGCTAATCAGAAGGCTGGCAGTTCAAACCCTCCAGCCACTCCTTGGAAGGAATATTGGGCAATCTACTTCCCTAGTGATACCACCTCAGAAACCCAAGGAGGGGTCACTATGAGTTGGAAACACAACTTGACGGCAGTGAGTTTTGATATGTGAATTATGGAATCAAGGATTGGCAGGGGCACTGTGATGGTTGATTTTCTGTACCAAATTGGCTAGGCTATGGTTCCCAGTTGTTTGACCAAACACTAGTCTAGAGTTGCTATTATGGAGAAGTTACGTGTCATTAAATCAGTTGGTCTTAAGTAAAGCATGTTACCTCCCATAATGTCATCAAATCAATCAATTGAGAAGGTAGTTTCCCTAGGGTGTGTTCTGCCTCCAGACATAGAGTTGGGCAGAATTCCCACTTCACTCCTCTCGTCACCTGACCTTTAGCATTTGAGACACAAACCTTCAGAAGCCTCTAGCCTATTGCCTGATCTACAGATCTCAGACATTTCAGCATCTCACAATCATGGGAGCCAATTCCTTTTAGTAAATTGCGCTCTCTTGCTCTCTGGTTCTGTTTCTCTAAAAAAAAAAAAAAAGAAACACCTCATTAAGACAGATACTGGGGCAGTACAATACAATAATGAACAATACTATATTTGTCCTTCTGTGATTGACTTATTTCACTCAGCATAATGTCCTCCAAGTTCATCCATGTTATGCGGTGTTTTGCAGACTCTACATTATGCTTTAGTGCTGCATAGTATTCCATTGCATAGTACCATAGTTTGCTTATCCATTCTTCTGTTGAGGAGCACCTAGGTTGTTTCCATCTTTTTGCTATTTTAAATAGTGCTGCGATGAACATGGGTGTGCATATATCTGTTCTTATCCCGGCTCTCATGTCTCAGTAATGGGATTGCTGGGTTGAACGGTATTTCTAATTCCAGCTTTTTAAGGAATCACAATACTGCTTTCCACAGTGGTTGTATCACTTGACAATCCCACTAGCAGTGTATGAGAGTCCCAATCTCTCCACATCCTCACCAGCATTTGTTATTTTCTGTCTTGGTGAACTTAGTCATTAGTGCTGGGATAAGATGGTATCTTATTTTTTTATTTGCATCTCTCTGATGGCTAATGATCATGAGCATATCTTTATGTATTTGCTGGCCGCCTCAATGTCCTCCAGCTATTTGCATCATAAAGTTGTTTTCCTGTGAATGATGTGTCATTTATCTCTTGGTGATTTCAAGATTTTGTGTTATCTTTGGCATTTTTTGGCATTGGTTTTACTATGATGTACTTATATGTGGTTTTCTTTTTTTCTTTCTGTTCTTTTAATTATGTTATTTCTATTTATCTATCTTCAAATTCACTAATTTTTCCTTTTGCTATTTCCAATCTGCTACTGAGCCCACCTACTAAATTATTCTTTTTTAGTTATTCCAGTTTCCAGCTCTAGAATTTCTATTTGATTCTTCTCACAGTCTGTGATAGTTGGAGTTGTGTGTCAACTTGGCTGGACCACAATTCTGAGTGGTTTAAGCAGTTGTGATGTGGGTTATTCCCATGATGAGATCAGATGCATTATGTTTTGAGCAGCCAATCTGTTGAAAGGAAGTTTCCCTAGGGATGTGGTGGTCTGCTTCCAATATATTTATGGACATCTTGGAAAAAGAGACTCTCTTCTGTGGATCAGGATCCTGTTGTGCTGCCTAGAACTGTCCATGAGCGAACAGTCCACCATTTGGCCTGGCAGTCTTGGAGTCATCATTCATTGGGGTCAATAGCTGGTATACTGCCAGCCAACCTTGAGCTCATAAGCCCCTGTAGCTGCATGAGTCAGGAAAAGCCTCCAGCTTGACGTTTGATCCAAAAAATTGGGACTTGCCAGCTTCTATAAGTGTGTGTGCCATTTTCCTAAGATAAATTTCTCTCTCTCTCTCTCTTTCTCCTTCTCTTTCTCTCTCTCTCTAAACTTTAGTTGTTTTGCTTCTCTAGAGAACCCAGCTGTGGTAGTTATGTTTGTCTGTCAACTTGGCTGGGCCTGGTTGAGTGGCTAGGCAGCTGGTGGTAGTTATTCCCCATGATGAGACTGGCAATCAACTCCATGGTGGGATCTACCACAAGCAGCTGACTAGCTGCCTTTGGGATGTGGTCTGCTTCCTGTATATAAGAAGCTTTGAGAATGGTCTCTAGGTTTTGGTGTGCTTGGACCCTGCATGTAGCGGTGTTGTTGGTCAGCAGCCTGCTATGCTTTACCCACCTTCGGACTTACAGTCGACTTAAGTTAATGGCCTGCCATGTGTATTGGTAACATCAGGACTGTGCCTTTTTACTTGTCAACCTTGGGGCTTCTCAGCCTCAGCAGCCAGCAGCTGTCTGAGTGAAGAAACGCCTCTGGCTCCAGTGGGCTGGGAGCAGGAGGCAAAGCTGGACCTCAAGGTTGAGGGGCTTTCATCCAGCCCCTAGAGCCTGGCACTTTGAACTTGGACTTAAAGCCTCCACATTGTAAGCATAAACTCCTGTTTGTTAAGGCCATCCCATTTATGGTATATTCATGTCAAAGCAGCACTAGGTAACCAGAACACCAGCCTAACACATAGTCCATCTCTATTCACCTTTTAAGGCAATATTTTATTTTAATTACTTGGATATAATTTATTAATTCTTTGAACATAATCGTAAATGTTGCTTTGAAGTCTTTATCTGCTAAATTCGCATCTGTTGTTAGTGTTGTGAGGTGCTGTGGAGTTGTCTCCGACTCATAGCAACCTTATGTACAATAGAACAAAACAGTGTCTGGTCCTTGTGCCAGCACCATGATCCTTGCTATACCTGAGCCCATCATTGCAGCCACTGTGTCAATCCATTTTGTTGAGGGACTGCCCCTTTTTTATTGACCCTCCACTTTACCAAGCATGATATCCTTCTCCAGGGAATGGTTCCTTCTGACAACATTACCAAAGTAGATGAGACGAAGTTTGGCCATTCTCGCCTCCAAGGAGCATTCCAGCTGCACTTCTTCCAGGACAGATTTGTTAGTTTTCAGTCTCTCACAGCTCTCAGCATTCTTCACCAACACCACAACTCAAAAGTATCCACTGTTCTTTGGTCTTCCTTATTCATTGTCCAACACTCACATGCATAAGAGGCAATTAAAAATACCATGGCTTGGGTTAGGTGCACCTTAGTCTTCAAGGAGACATCTTTGCTCTTCAGCACTTGAAAGAGGTCTTTTGCAGCACATTTGCCCAATGCAATATGTCTTATGTCTTGACTGCTGCTTCCATTGTTGTTGATTGTAAAACCAAGTAATATGAAGTCCTTGACAACTTCAATCTTTTCTCCATTTATTTTGATTCTGCTTATTGGACCAGCTGCGAGGATTTTTGTTTTCTTTACATTGAGGTGTAATCCACACTGCAGACTATAGTCTTTAATCTTCATCCGTAAATGCTTCAAGTCATTCTCACTTTCAACAAGCAAAGTTGTGTCAACTGCATATTGTGGGTTGTTAATGAGTCCTGCTCCAATCCTGATGCCACTTTCTTCCTCATGTAGTCCAGCTTCTTGGATTATTTGTTCAGCCTACAGATGGAATAAGTATGATGAAAGGATACAACCCTGATGCACTCCCTTCCTGGTTTTAAACCTTGCAGTATCCCCTTGTTCTGTTCAAATGACAGACTCCTGGACTATGTACAGGTTCCTCATGATTACAATTAAGTACTCTGCAATTCCCTTTCTTCTTCACATCTGGGCCCACTTAAATTTTCTGTTGTTGTGGTTTTTATTTGCCGTCAAGTCGGCCCCGACTCATAGCGACCCCTCCTTAGGTTTCCAAGGCAATATCACTATGGAAGTAGATTGCCCCATCTTCCTTCCGAGGAGTGGCTGGTGGGTTTGAACTGCCAGCCCTCTGGTTAGCAGTCAAGTGCCTTAGGCACTACACTACCAGAGCTCAATCTGCCTTTTTTTCCCTCAAGTGTGGGTCATACTTTCCTGTTTTTATTTTTCACGACTAGTGATTTCTGGTTGAGAACCAGAGGACGGTACATAATACAATGTAGCCACTTTGGATTCTGTTATGTTCTCCTGACAGTTATTAGTGTTGTTTTAGGAAGAAGTAAACTTGCTTGGATTCAAACCCTGCCTATCCTGCAGAGTGCAGCTGCGTATATTTCTGTTCAGTTCTTAGTTTAGCCAAGGATTTGACCTGCATTTATACTCAGATTTTGGGGTTCATTCCTCTGCAGTTTCCTTCTATACTCCAAGCTCCTCTGTCAGCCCTACCTCTGTTCTCTGTCATCTCAAACCCATAATATTTCAGCTTTCTTCTATCTGTATCTGTTGGGGAATGTATGCAGTCAAAAGAGCAGCAAACTTGCAAATCTTACCCAGTGCAATTCTGTCTTTCAAGGACTCATGACTGTTATTTCACCAGGCCCCCTGCATGTCATCCAGAATTTACACTCAGATTTTGGGTCTCATACCTTCTGTGGGTTCCTGTCTTCTAGGATTCCTCCCTAAAATTTCAACTTCTCTCACAACTCTGTATTTAAGTCTGCTGTCACCTCAAGCCAGTAAAGCTTCAGTTATTCACTGTTGGACCTGAAGAGGTGAGCGGTGCTCATTGGCAAAAAGCCGCAAACTCACAGTTCTTCACAGTTGCTGTGTAAATTCTCCTGTGATTTCTACCAGATTTCAGACTCTATCTGATCTTTAAATAGTTTTCAAAAATTCTATTCTGTCAACTTCTCTTAGTTACTAACTACAAATGGCTTCATTTGACCACTTCACGTGGCCTCCATTCCTAAAAGCCCCCTTAGCATTTATTTCAATATATTAACGTTTAGGCTTTTCTAAGATACTTATGCTTTTTAGAGTAGCTTATTTCAACCTACTTTTAGGTTGTAAATTATATTAACTCACGGTGATCCCATGTATGTCAGAGTAGAACTGTGCTCCATAGGGCTTTCAATGGCTAATTTTGGGGGGAAGTAGATTGCCAGGCTTTTATTCTGAGGTGCCTCTTGGTGGACTCAAACCTCTGACCTTTTGGTAAGCAACCAAATGTGTTAACCATTTGTACCACCCAGAGACTCCTATGGCTTATATAGAAAAACATACCGCACATCTATCTATCTATACTTTTTTTCCCCCACTTATTTCCTTCTTTTGAAGTTAAAAAAATCGTTGGTAAACTTTTTCTAAAATGACTAAATAAATATTTTAGGTTCAGCTGCAACTACTTAACTCTGCTGTTGTGGTGTGAAAACAGTCATTAGAAAATACATAAATGAATGGAGGATGCCTATGTTCCAATAAAACTTTACAAAAGCAGGTGGCAGGCCTGCCAACGATACTTTGCTGACCCTTAAGTGAAAACAAGAGACACCTTCTTCAGTGAGATGAACTGACACACAGTCCTGCCAATAATTCACAATAATGGACTCAAACACACCAACAACCATGAAGACACACAGGACCTGACAATGTTTTGGTCTCTTCTACATACAATCACCATAGGTTAAAGTTGACTCGACAGCAACTGACAAGTTAAAATGTTTCAAAGAGAGAAAGATTTTCTCTTACCAGATAATTGGGTTATTCGAAAGGTTTTAGACACTGTGGAATCTCAAATCCTTAACAGCAAACAGGTCCTAACTAAATACTGGAAGAAATGAATAATTAAGAAAGTCATTCTATTAAATGATTTAAAAAAAAAAAAAAAAAACTCTTATTTGATTCTTTAGCAAACAGTGCCACCTACTGAAGAAATAATAATTTTCCTGCAAAATAAATATTTCAAAGCAATTGAAAAAAACAATTATTGGTTTATTCCTCTGACAGATATATATTTATTTATCATCTATGTACCAAGGATTATGACACTGAATTGTTTAAAACTGATATGGTTGGGATGTTTATTTATAGTGCTTTTAGTCTAGTAAGAGAGAAAGGGATTAAACAAGTAAAGATCAAGATAATTAACTGATGAAACCATTTTGATAAGTGCTACAAAGGAAAAGAATATACAGAGTAACTACTGGAGATAGTGTGGTCAGGGAAGTCCTCACTACGGAAGTGACACTTATTCTGAGATATTTAAGATGAGTGAGAGACAGCCAGTGACAATAGAATTTTTCAGGAAAAAGAAGGCACAGTGTGTGTGAAGGTCTTCATGTAGAAAAGAATTTGATTTGTTGGAGGATGAAAGGCCAGTGTAACTAAACCACAATGAGCAAAATAAGAAGCTCACGATGAGGCTGGAGAGGTCACTGGCCATTTCTTGTGCTTATTTTATTGTAAGCACAACGGGAAGCCACTGATAGTTTTTAAGCAAAGGAATAGCATACTCTGATTGTATTTTTAAAAGAATGTTCTGAAAACTAACTCAAGAATTAATAGAAGGGAAGCAAGAATAGGAGCAGGAAAAGGAATAGGTATATCCTTGCTGAAAACGAAGAGAAAGCCTGCAGGGCTCCTGGCTATGGCTGCTAGCTTCTTCCAGAATTGCTTTCCTGCTGGGAATAACTAGAAAAACTGCAAATATGTTTTAAAAATCTATTTAAAGGTGTTGGAGAACCAGGACAGATTGGAGAGAGAAGGTCCAGGCAGGTGAGCTTAGCGGTTGCCGGCACATTTCACCTCAAGGCATTGGCTGAGTGAGTAGCAACAAGTGGTAGCTGAGAGGCTGAAAAACTGAGCAGAGGGATGGCAGGACTGGTGAGCACCCCCACGGTGTTACAACCTTCACAAAGACGGAAACCCAGCTTTGCAACAGAACAATCACAGCCTGGATTGAGGTAACCACCCCCTACTCCAGTGGCCTTCCAGAGGAAATAGTAACCCTCTCTGGAAGAAGCTAACATTCAGAGCCTTAAATCATCTGTACAGTTTTTCACACATGGAGACTCGGAAGAACTAAAAAAATTATCAGGTATAGCAGGAAACAAGACCAAATGGTGGAAAACCAACCCCAGACAACAGAGGAGAGAACCACAGGAAATTCAGATGCAGAATTATCAGGGAAGATTTCAGCATCTCAAATTCCTATATTTATGGTTGTTACTTAAAAATGGGGCCCTTGAATTATTAAAGGAGCCAGTTTTGAAAAAGACATTAAAAAAAAGAAAGAAAGAAAACCTCTGAAATTTGAAGCCTTTACAAATTTAGAATGATTGGTAACTCTATAGCTGTTAATACTTTAAACAATTTCTGAGTGTTTATTATGTATCAGGGACTGTTCAATGCAAGAGCCAGGGAAGGAGCTTCCCCTAGAGCAGACGGAGAGATCCTGGCTTTACTGACACCCTGAATTCAGACTGCTAGCCTCCAGAACTTGAGACAATACATTTCTGTTCTTTAAAGCCACCTACTTTGTGGTAGTTTGTATGGCAGCCCTGGGATATTAAGGCACTAGGTCAAGATGAAATTACAATGGACATTGAACTTGCTAAAAATTTCCAGATTGTAGTAGGCTATAAAGCTCCAGGAGACTTCTTGAGTATCATAAAATGAGTGGAGCACCTGATGTATCTGAAGATCTTGAGAGGAAATTTAAACAATTGGTGATGATTTTGGGTTGAACTGGTGAAAATGAAACTCAGGAAACCACAAGAAGAAAACATGATAATTACTTTAGGGAAAAAAAAAAAATGCTTTACATTGGAGAAGAAATACTTCATGGCTCAAATATGAATACATGAGGAGAATCATAACACTGAATACTGATCTAACCAAAATTATTATGTAATGATATTAAAAAGAGAGAGGGTTAGGAGGGATATGGGAAGAAATAGTTAAGTTCTCATCTTCCATACTGGGAAGACAACAGATGCTAGCCAATGTCAAAAAATGAAGAAGTAATACTGTAATCATGCCATTTAGAGACAAGGAAGTAAATACCAAATAACTAAAAAAAAGGTAAAAGTGATCGTCTTCATGGAAGAGATAATGAGGAGGAGATGGGTAACTATTTGCTGTTTTTCATAACAAACCTCGTGCAATGAAATGACTCGAAATCAGGGGTCAGAAAACCTTTCTGTAAAGGGCTGTTGTTATTGTTATGTGCCATCAAGTAGTGTTGGACTCAGTGACATTATGTACAACAGAAGGAAACACCGCCCAATCCTGTGCCTGCCTCACGATCCCTACTGTATCTGAGCCCATCACTGCAGCCACCGTGTCAATCCATCTTGTTGAGGGCCTTCCCCTCTTTCGTTGACCCTACACTTTACCAAGCATGACATCCTTCTCCAGAGATTTGTCCCTTCTGACAAAATGACCAAAGTAGGTCAGACGAAGTCTGGCCATTCTCAATTCCAAGAAGCATTCTTCCAGGACAGATTTGTTAGTTCTTTCAGTGGTCCACAGTACTTTCAGCATTCTTTGCCAATACCACAACTCAAAAGCATCAACTCTTCTTCGGTCTTCCTTATTCATTGTCCAGCTCTCACAAGCATTTGAGGTGACTGAAAATACCATGGCTTGGGTTAGGCACACCTTAGTCTTCTTTGCTCTTCAGCACTAGAAAGAGGTCTTTTGCAGCACATTTTCCCAATGCAAAACATCATCTGATGTCTTCACTGCTGCTTCCATTGGCATTGACTGTAGAACCAAGTAATATGAAGTCTTTGACAACTTCAATCTTTTCCCTCTTTATCGTGATGCTCTTATTGGTCCAGTTATGAGGATTTTTGTTTTCTTTATATTGAGGTGCAATCCATACTTCAGACTGTAGTCTTTAATCTCCATCAGTAAGTACTCCAGGTCATCCTCACTTTCAACATGTAAAGTTGTGTTGTCTGCATATCGCAGGTTGTTAATGATTCTTCCTCCAATCCTGATGCTGAGTTCTCCATATAGTCCTGCTTCTTGGATTATTTGCTCAGCATACAGATTGAATAAGTATGGTGAAAGAATACAATCCTGATGCACTCCCTTCCTGATTTAAAACCATGCAGTATCCCCTTGTTCTGTTTAAATGACAGCCTCCTGGTCTATGTACAGGTTCCTCATGAATATAATGAAGTGCTCTAGAATTCCTATTCTTCTCAATGTTATCCATAATTTGTTATGATCCACACAATTGAATGCCTTTGCATAGATAATAAAACACAAGTAAACATTTTTCTGGTATTCTTTGCTTTGCGGCAAGATCCATCTGACATCAGCTATGATATCCCTCGCTCTACATCCCCTTCTGAATCTAGCTTGCATTTCTGAAAGTTCTCTGTCAATATACTGCTGCAACCATTTTCGAATTATCTGCAGAAAGATTTTACTTGCATGTGATATCAATGATATTGTTCAGTAATTTCCACATTGTGTGGGATCACCTTTCTTTGGAATGGGTACAAATATGGATTTCTTCCAGTCAGTTGGCCATGTAGCTGTCTTCCAAATCCATTGGTATAACCAAGTGAGTGCCTCCAGAGGCACCCATTTGTTGAAACATCTCAGTAGCTATCCTGTCAATTCTGGAGCCTTGTTTTTCGCCAATTCTTTCATTGCAGCTTCAACTTCCTCCTTCAGTACTGTTGGTTCTAAATCATATGCCACCTCCTGAAATGGATGATCATCTACCAATTCTTTTTGGTACAGTGACTCTATGTATTCCCTCCATTTTCTTTTGCTCTTTTCTGCATCATTCAAGGTATTGCCCATGAAATCTTTCAATACTGCAATTCGAGGCTTAATTTTTTTCCTCAGTTCTTTCAGTTTGAGAAATACTGAGTGTGTTCTTCCCTTTTGGTTTTCTAACTCCAGGTCTTTGCACATTTCATTATAATAATTGACTTTGTCTTCTCGAGCTGCTCTTTGAAATCTTCTGTTCAGCTCTTTTATTCTGTCAATTCTTCCATCCACTTTAGCTAGTCTCAATTCAGGGGCAAGTTTCAGAGACTCTTCTGCCATCTATTTTGTTTTTTTATTCCTTTCCTGTCTTTTTGATGACCTTTTGTTTGTCTCATAGGTGATCTTGATTTCATCCTACAATTCCTCTGGTTTTTGGTCATTGGTGTTCAATGCATCAAATCTATTCTTTAGATGGTCTCTAAATTCAGGACAGTTATAATCAAGGTCATATTTTGGCTCTCATGGACTTGTTTTAATTGTCTTCAGCTTCAACTTGAACTTACATATGACAAGTTGATGGTCTGTTCCACAGTCAGCTCCTGGCCTTGTTTTGGCTGAGATATTAAGCTTCTTCATTGGCTCTTGCCACAGATATAGTCAATCTGATTCCTGTGTACTCCATCTGATAAAGTCCATGTGTATAGCCACCATTTGTGTTGTTGCAAAAAGGTATTTGTAGTGAATAAGTTGTTGGTCTTGCAAAATTCTATCATGCGATTTCCAGCATCTTTTCTGTCACCAAGGCCGTATTTTCCAACTACCAGTGATTCTTCTTTGTTTCCAACTTTTGCATTCCAATGACCAGTGATGTTCAACACATTTTTTCTGCATGTTTGGTCAATTTTAGACTGCAGAAGTTGGTAAAAATCTTCAATTTCCTCATCTTTGGCTTTGGTGGTTGGTGTGTAAATTTGAATAGTATTAGTATTAACTTGTCTTCCTTGTAGGCATGTGGATATTATCCTATCACTGACAGCACTGTACTTCAGGATAGATCTTGAAACATTCTTTGTATTGATGAATGCCACACCATTCTTCTTCAATTTGTCATTCCCAGCATAGTAGACCATATGGTTGTCTGATTCAAAATGGTTAAAAACAGTCCGTTTCAGCTCACTAGTGCCAAGGATATCAATCTTTATGTGTTCCATTTCATTTTTGACAGCTTCTAATTTTCCTAGATTCATAGTCTGTACATTTCATGTTCTGATTATTAATGGATGTTTGCAGCTGTTTCTTTTCATCTTGAGATGTGCCACATCAGCAAACAGGGGTCCCAAAAACTTTACTCTATCCACATCATTAAGGATGGCTCTACTCTGAGGAGGCAGCTCTTCTCCAGTCATATTTTGAGTGCCTTCCAACCTGAGGGGCTCATCTTCTGGCGCTGTATCACACAATGTTCCAGGGCTATTCATAAAGTTTTCCAGTAATATATCAGTGTTTCACTGCCATTCATAAGCTTTCCCCTGGCCAATTCTTTGAGAAGTAGATGGCCTCTTCCTTCTTCCAAGTCTGTCTTAGTCTGGAAACTTCCCTGAAACCTGTCCACCATGGGTAATCCTGCTGGCACTTTAAACACTGGTGGCACAGCCTCCAGCCTCACAGCAACACTCAAGCCACCATAGTATGACAAATTGACAGACAGTTTGTCTCGCCTAGCTGTTCTAAAGTGCTGTGCTTAGTTCCTGGTCTCCCTGTCCTGCTTGCTTACCTGGCCTGCCCTCGGGGCAAACACTTGCCTTTCGCTTGTCCTAGGGCTGGCTTACTGTGGCCTGCACCCAGGGCGGCTCTACACAAGCAAACCCCCACCTTCTGCTTGTCCCAGGTTAGATAATCAATATCTTAGGCTTTCCAGGTCTTATGGTCACTGTTGCAACTACTCACCTGCACTGTCGTAGTGCAAAAGCAGCCATAGACAACATGTAAATGAATGTGTGCCAATAAAATTCTATTCATGGACACTGAAATCTGAAATTTCATATAAATTTTGCATGTCACTAAATAATATTTTTCTTTTGATATTTTTTCAACCATGTAAAAATATAAAAACATTCTCCCTCCCTCCCCCAGTGGAGAAGATAGGAATTTTGTTTGTTATCTATTGCTGTGTAACAGATTGCTCCAAAACCGAGTGACTTAAAGTGATAATTATTTATTACCTCATAGTTTCTGTGGACCAGGAATACAGGTGCAGCTTATCTGGGCACCTCTGACTCAGGATCTTTCACAAAGTTGTATTCAAGGTGTCATCCCAGGCTGCAGTCATCTCAAGACTTGACTGGGGAGGATCTTTGTCCAAGTTCACTAACATTGCAGTTAAAAAGATGCAGTTCCTTATCTAACAGATTTAGGGCCTCAGTTCCTCTTGGCTATTGCCAGCTTCTTGCCACGAGGGCCTCTCCATATGGTAGTTCACAACATGGCATTATTATGAGGTTTATTAGGGAAGGAACAGATCACAATTCAGGTTCAGGAATAATCAGGATACAATTCTTTGATCAGCACAGCATCCGCTCGGCCATGCCCAAAGGCATGCCTCTCTGTGGCCCTTGGCCTCTCAGCCTGGCCCTGTCCTGCACCAGCAAGTGTTACAAACCTCTTTTAGCTCTGCTGATAGGTGCACCTAAGTACACCCCACTCCGCCAGCAAGGCTTCTGCCCAAAGTCACTCTGCTTTCTCACTCTGTGGGCCAGCAAGCCCACTGCTCTGTCTCGTGCTGGTCTCTCAGTTCTGCCACCACTACTGCCCCCATCTCTCTGCCACCGTCTCAGTGCAGGGATCTTGAGTCCAAGGACGTGTTCCACTCCTTGCTCTTTTCTTTCTTGATGGCAGTGAGATTCCCCCCTTCTGCCTGTTGTAGGGCTCATTTTAAGCCATCGAGCACACAGCAGACCAAGCTCTGTGCCTGCACACATTGGGTATGATGCCTCTGGCCATCCCATGAAAAACATCCTTAGCTTACGGACCAGGCAGAGACAGGTGGGAGACTGGATGTGGCCCATCAGGCTGTAGTTTGTTAACCCCTGCTCTAAATTATGTGCTTTTCTAGCTACAAAAACAAACCAATGAAACCCCAACGTGGTTCTTAAAAAACTTAGAAGAGGACTTTTTTGCCCTTGATAAAGTGTACATTTGAAAAAACTACAGCAAATATCTTTCTTGTCATGGTTAAAAGATATATACACTTCCTTCAAGAAATCAGGAACAAGGCAATGATGTCTGCTATCACTTCTATTCAGCATTCTACTGAAAATTCTAGAGTGCAGTAAGATGAAGAAAGATAAAGAGATACAAGGATTAAAATGGAAGAAACAAAAGTATCATTATAAAAGCAAAAGAAGCAACAAAATAATTGTTATACTAATTACAAAGAGAAATTAGTAAGGTGGCTGATTATCAGTTCAATAAATGAAAATCTATTTTAATATACTGATAAAAAGTGTTAAAAACATTTTAAAGGATATCGTTTATAATGTTGTTGTTGTTGTTATGTGCTGTCGAGTCGGCCCCAACTCATAGCAATCCCTCCTTGGGTTTCCAAGACAGTATTACTATGGAAGTAGATTGCCCAACCTTCCTTCCGAGGAGTGGCTGGTGGGTTTGAACCACCAACCTTCTGGTTAGCAGTCAAGTGCCTTAGGCACTACGCTACCAGAGCTCCGAATCGTTTATAATAGCTATTTAAAATAAATTTATATTAAAAGTAAGTATAACAAAAGATGTGCAAGAACTTCATGGAGAAAATTATAAACTTTCTTGAAAGACATTAAAGAAAACCTGAATAAATAATCAGGGTTAGGAAGATTCAAAATCAAAAGAGCTTATCACATTGGTTTAGTTCAATCCCAATCAAACTTCCAACAGGATTTTCCATAGAACCAGACAAGTTGATTCTAAAATATATTTGGAAAGACAAAAGGCCAAAAATAAAGAAACTCCTGAGGAAGGATGGGTATGGGCTTGCACTATCAGATACCAACACATATAAAACCATTATAATTAAGAATGGGGATATGCCATAGGGATGGACAAATTGTTTAATAACGCCGAAATAAAACCCACTGCCATTGAGTCGATTACAACTTATAGCAAGTCTATAGGACAGAGTAGAACTGCCTCACAGTGTTTCTAAGGCTATAAATCCTTACAGAAGCAGATTGCCTCATCTTTCTCCTGCAAAGTGGCTAGTGGGTTCAAAACACCGACCTTTGGTTAGCAGCCCAGAGCTTTAACCACAGGACCACCCGAGCTCCCTAACACAGGAATAGATCTATGTATATGTGGAAACTTAACATACTCCAGAGATGACATTATTGATCAGTGGGCAGAATGTCAGTGTTGCTGTGAAGATTAAATACAGTGATATATATATATAAGAGGCTTAAAACACTTGCTGTTGGTAGGTGCCATGAAGTCGATTTTTGACTTATAGTGACCCCATGTGACAGAATAGAACATAGAGTTTTCTTGGCTGTAATCTTTACGGATGCAAATTGTCAGGTCTTTCTCATGCCAACCTTTCAGTTATTGGCTGAGTCTTTAACCAATGGGCCACCAGGGCACATTGCAAATGCAGATTAAGTGTTAGCTGCTATTTTCTTTACTATTGTTCCTGATCCACAGCGTTCCTTCTTTTTTTCTAATTATTTAAAACTACTACTTATTCTTATTGGCTAGAACTTAATGGTATGGCCACACCTGACTACAAGTGAGATTGGGGAATCTTTGGGTTGGGTAGCTATGTGATCCAATTAAAAAGTAGAATTCTGTTAAAGGGAGAAAGGAATAATGTATCTTGGGAGGACTTCAGTCTCTGACGTGAAAGCTAATGTCTGAATGGTGTTTTGACAAAATTATAGTAGTTTAGGAGGACAAGGCCTAGAAGGCATGTTCTTGTCTAAAGATTCCAAACTCAAAAACCAAACTCACTGCCATCAAGTTGATTCCAACTCATAGTGACCCTCATTGGGAAGTAGACTGCCTCATCTTTCTTCCATGGAGCAGCTGGTGGGTTTGAACCACCAACCTTTTGATTAGCAGTCAAATGCCTTAACCACTACACTACCAGAGCTCCTTCTGTCTGAAGATTGGTACATGTAAATTCAGTGGTTGGAAGCAGTAGGACTTGTTTGAGAAATTGCAATGTGTTGGTATCTCAGTAGAGCAAGCTGAGCATCAACTGGGGACTAGGGGGGGTAGAAACTTTAGAAAACTATCAAAAGATAATTAGAAGAAGCCTCGTGTTCCATCCTGGGAGGCTTAAACTCCTTGCCAGGAGCAATGGGAATTGGCTGGAGGATTTAAAGTGGGGCATGACCTAATCAGATAGATTTTGACAAACTGTTCAGAAAGCAGTGTAGGCAATGGAGAGAGGGGACTTCTCACAGGCCTGTGGTAACTCTCCAGATGAGAGATTATTTTGTAAATAAATACATGAACGTAACACATCAGGAATCTTTTTTACAGGTACATATAGGACTCTGATGAATTATGAGTTATAACAGATTTTCTGTTACAAGAAGAATACTTTAAATGTTTATTAAAAAGCAAGTACATCAAAACCTCAGCTATGCATTTTATATAATATAATATGGCAGGGGATAAACTGGTACTTAATTATGAGTGTCAGAGTCTGTGGGCTAAAGGCAAGCATTTATGGGCAGGTGTTCTCAATGTAGCACAATACTGTTCATAAACCCACCAGCCACTCCTCGGAAGGAAGGTTGGGCAATCTACTTCCATAGTGATATCGCCTCGGAAACCCAAGGAGGGGTCATTATGAGTCGGGTCCAACTCGATGGTACCTAATAACAACAACAACTTCTATTTCCAAGTTTGCTTTCCAGAAAGTGCTATTGTGAGTGAAGGGAAGTAGAAAGGATTTTTAATTCTCAAAATAATTATTTGCCTTTTGTAAACTAGCCCTTATATCTATATATCTATCTACCTATCTATTCCATTATACTAAATAAGATAGCACTTTCTAGTTTATAGTGAATATGTTTTTATACTTAGTATCTAACTCTAATTCCCTAATAAAACCTGCAATTCTAGGCTGTTGTGTTAGACTGGGTTCTCTAGAGAAACAAAACCAGTAAAGCTTATATATATGTATATATAGAGAAATTTATCTTAACAAAATGGCTCACCCACTTATAAAAGCTGGCAAGTCCAAAGTTTTTCTGGATCAAACGTCAAGCTGGAGGCTTTTCCCGACTCTTGCAGCTGCAGGGGCTGAGGAGCTCAAGGCTGGCAGGCAGTACACTGGCTGTTGACTCCAACGAAAGATGAATCCAAGATCTCCTGGCCGAATGGTGGATTGTTCACTCACCGACAGTTGTAGCCAGCACAACAGAATCCAGAACCACAGAAGAATGTCTCCTCTCCCAGGATATCCTCAGATGTACTGGAAGCAGGCCACACCCCTAGAGAAACTCCCTTTCAACAGATTGGCTGCTCAAAACATAATCATTTGATTCCATCATGGGAACAAGCACACCACAACAGCTCAAACCACACAGAATTGTGGTCCAGCCAAGTTGACACACAGCTCCAACTATCACAGCTGTGCAATTTGATTTAAAATTATTTATGTTCACAACACGCAAACCCTGAGATTTTTTTTTTTTTCTAAAAAGATTGATTCATAATAGCAAATACTTCTACAGCATGTGCTTGGCACTGTTGTATCATACATGCATAAACTAACTTAGTCCTTAAAACAATCCAATGAGGTATTTACTAGTATTATTCTCCTTTTACAAATGAGGAAATTGAGACAGAGGTTAAATTACTTGGCCTAGGAGCCTATGGGAGTTCTGGTAGCATAGTGGCTAAGACACTTGCCTGCTAACCAGACGACTGGCGGTTCAAACCCACCAGCCACTCCTCGGAAGGAAGGTTGGGCAATCCTACTTCCGTAGTGATACTGCCTCGGAAACCCAAGGAGGGGTCGCTATGAGTCGGGTTTGACTCGACGGCACATAACAACAACAACAACAACAACAGGAGCCTATGGCTAGTAAGTGGCAGAGCCAGGATTTGGACCTGGGCAGTTTGTCTCTAGACTTGAGCTTTGAATTATTACATGACAGGGCCTGTTGCTACTTATCTATTAACTTTAGCATTTAGCTTGGTGCATGGTACATAGTGGGCACTCCATAAATATTTGCCCAGCTGCAGATCCAAGGGCCTTGTAGGAATGCTCTTCAAGAAATGTTTTTACCTGCACTGGTTTTGGGTTATTTTTGGTACTTTTTAAGATTACACAAGTAAAACTCAATACATTTTCATTGTTAAAGATTCAGAAAAATGTTAGATAAAACTTGAAAATTCCACTTTCTACTCACCAACACACACTCTTTTCCAGGTGACCTTTGTCCTGTTTATGTGGTTTCAATCTGTTTCTATGCGTTGACATCATTTGGTTAGTTGGCGTTGAGTTGGCTCAGACTCACAGTGAGCCTGTGTATAACAGAAGGAGACATTATCCAGGCCTGCACCACCTTCCTGATGGTTAGAATGTGAGTCCATTTTTGCAGCCATTGTGTCAATCCACTTGTTGAAGTTTTCCCTCATCTTCCTGGCCCTGCACTTTATCCTTCTTCAGTGATAGGTGATTGGTTCCTTTTAATGATGTGTCCAAAGTCTATGATCCATAGAGTTTTCATTGCCTAATTTTTGAAAGTAGATCTCCAGGCTTTTCTTCCTAGTCTTAGTCTGGAAGCTGTCCTGAAACCTGTTTACCATGGGTGACTTGGCTAGTATTTGAAATACTGGTGTTTAAGCTTCCCCTACATCATAGCAACACACACCACCACAATATGAACACAAGCTGACAGATGATGGATTCATTTACATACAAATAGCAAGTACACATGCATATCCATGGCTATCGAGTCAATTCCAACTCATGGCGACCCTTTGTAGTGTAGAACTCCTTGCTGTATACGGTTTCCCAGGCTGTGAATCTGTAGAGAAGCAGACTACCTCATCTTTTGTCTCCAGAGCAGATGGTGGGTTCGAACCAATAACTTTTTGATTAGTAGTCGAATGCTTTAACCCACTATACCATCAGAGCTCCTTACACATAACTTAAAAATATAAATGAAATCATAATACACATTATTCTGCCACTACCATCTGTCAGTTTTTCATGCCACTACAGATCTTTTTAATTTAACAGGTATCTAGTCTAGTATTTCATAAGGAGCTCTGGTGGTGTAGTGCCTAAGGCATTTGACTGTTAACCAGAGGCTGGGAGTTCAAACCCACCAGGCACTCTGTTGGAAGGAAGGTTGGGCAATATACTTCTGTAGTGATACTGCCTGGGAAACCCAAGGAGGGGTCGCTATAAGTCGGAACTAATTCCATGGCAGTGAGTTTGGTTTGGTTTGGTTTAGCATTTCATAGGATGACTGTAAATAATGACGAAAATATAATTATTCCCTACTGATGGACATTTAAGGAGCTGCGGTTTTTGTTTTGTTTTGGTGGTGTAGTGGTCAAGTGGTCCGAACCCACCAGCCACTCTGCAGTATCAAGATTCCCGCTAGAGTGTTGGTACAGTAAATCCCCTCTCACAGCAGTCTTTCTCAAAAACAATCTGACCAGGACAAGCGACAGGTAGGGAGTTGGAAATAGTGGTTTCTTTGGACAGCGTCCTCCGTGAGGACCATGCCAGTTAAACTCTTTCCCCATCAATCTTGTCATTTTTAGGCTAGACGGGGAGAGCAACTCTCCCAAGCATTAAAAATCGCCTCAGGACAGCAGGGCAAAAGCGAAGGTGCTGGTGTGGCCCAAGAGAAGTGAACCGTATCGAAGCCCGAGCAAGCACTGACACCGCTATGGCGACCGCGTTCAGTCGTCTTGAAGGACTCGCTTTCCCAACGGCCCCTGCGACCCTTACGGGCAGCCAGCCCGGTTGGCTCTCGTAAGCGTGGGCGGGACTGGGACCGGAAGTCACGTGCTGTGACAGCAGCCCGGGTGAGGCCGCTGTTGCAGCTGGTTTGGCTTCGGTCTGTGGGAGGCGCCGGGGTGATGGCGGTGGAGATCCTGTCCCCCGACTGGGAGTTCGACCGCGTTGACGACGGCTCACAGAGTAAGGGAGCGTCAGGGCAAGGGCTTCGGGTGGATGCTCCTCTGGGCCGCCTCAGCCCTGGCAGCGCTCCTACGGGAGGGCTTTGCTGGCGATCGCTGCTCAGCGGTCCGATTCGGGACACTCTATCCCTTGGTGTGTGACAGGGACGCGCCATCAAGCGTTACTTTCGGGGTTAGAATCCCAGCAATGGTGGTGTGGAATGGCCCCGTCAGGGCTCGTGGTTGGTAGTGCTCCTGGTGACTCCCGTGTTCCCCTAAGTGAGCGGCGTCCACTTTGTGCAGCCCTGGGACAAGGGTGTAGTGCACCCCAGGAGTTCTGGAAGCCCTGGGGGAGCTGCGGTTGGTCCAGTGTGTTTTCCGCCAGATTCTCGGAGCGTTCATTTCTTGAAGAGGCTGATGATGTCTGGGTTCCTGTTTCGGTTTCCTGTTTTTCTTTTTTTCCTCGCATATCAACTTTTGGAAGTTTGAGTGTTTTTCTTCCACATTTTTATAACCCAAGAATGTAGGGAAAAAGAAGTCTTCACAAGATAAAAATAAGCACGTGGATGTCAGTTTATCTTCTTCCATACCTTTTATTTATGCTGAGTGGAATTTTCAGTGGCGCTCTGTAGTTTCTCGCAACTAGAAGGGTTTGAACATTACAGCAAATCTGTTTCAAAATCTGCATAAAATCGAATTGTCTGGTTTTACTTAGAAGTCCACCCCCCTCACTCCAAAAAAACCCACTAACAAATTTAATTTCATTCATGATTTTAGTGAAACTATATAAGGTTATTACAAGTTGGCAATCTGTTTCTTACCTTTGGTGATATTAATCTGTATAGGGGGATTGTAAGAGATATTGAGGCATACTTCTTGTGAACTTTTTTTTAAATGCATAATTTTCCTACAAAGTAGAATACTCTTTTCTTAAAATCCCAGTTGAATTATGATAGATTTTACAAAGAAACACTAATGTCTACAAACAGATGCGGTTAGGTTTTATTATCCTTTTATAGAAGGGTGAACTACGTCCAGCATGGTTTGTTGTTTTTCACAAAACATTACACAAAGTATTAGCTCTTATGCAACATAAACACACACACACACAATTTGGTGCAATGCCTTTCATCTTTTGTGGAGAGGCTTCTGTATTTACTACTCAAAAGTGAACTGCCTCTTGTGTGAAGTTTATGGGCAAAGGTCCCCCATTCTACTATCTTCAGAAATTAGAATGAAAAGTATTTGTATTTTAAAATAGTTCAACTTAGAGTGATCACATTTGTTCAGCAGACAGGAGCTCTGTGGCGTAGTGCGTAAGGCATTTGACTGCTAGCCAGAAGGCTGGCAGTTCAAACCCACCAGCCACTCCTTGGAAGGAAGGTTGGGCAATCTACTTCCATAGTGGTACTGCCTCGGAAACCCAAGGAGGGGTCGCTGTGAGTCAGATCTGACTCCACGGCAGTGCAAGGAAGTCTGGTGATATAGTGGTTAAGGCATTTGGCTGCTAACCAAAAGTTCAAACCCACAAGTTGCTTCGCGGAAGAAAGATGGGCCAACTTGCTTCCATAAAGATTTACAGCCTTGGAAACCCAATGGGGGTAGTATGAGTCGGGGTCGACTTGATGGCAGTGAGTTTTGTTTTTTAAATTTATGTACTACAGAAGGAGCCCTGGTGGTGCAGTGGGCAATCACTTGGCTGCTAACTGAAAGGTGGTCAGTTCAAATCAAACAGCTGATGAGCAGGAGAAAGACATGGCAGTCTACTTCCATAAGGATCACAGCTTTGGGTACCCTGGGGGGCAGATCTATCCTGTCTGGTAGGGTCGCAGTGAGTAGGAATAGACTTGTCTGGCACGAGTTTGGTTTTTGATTTATATGCTATGCTAGGTTTTAGTGATAGAAAGATAAAACAAGGAAGGCATGCAGGAGATAAGCATATAAAATTGGTTTTTGGAATTTTACTCTTGAAGAATCACCTTGTAGTTTTTATGTCAAATCGTTTTAACTTTTAAACATTTTACAACTATTTATTAAATTGTAGGAAGGGTTTTTTTTACATGTTATTAGGGATTTTCTGTGACGTGCTGCTTTGTTATCCTCAGGTAGATGAAATGAGTTACTTTTTGGAGCATTGCCTCTAAGTACTCATTTGTGGACAAATGTAGCTTTGACTGGTTATTTGTCAGGTCAACAAGACTAATAATTGGGATACTGAGAATTTTTTGCAGTTCTTAAATTTAAGCTGTAAGAAAGAGACAACTTCATCGTTTCTGTGTGGTTTTCATTAAGTTTTGGAGAATGAGTCACATCTAGACTAATTGTTTTCCAAAAGTGCCCAGATTAATACAATAGTGAGATGAACATTACTGGAACAAATTGATCCATCTAAATTCAGAACAACAGTTGCAAAATAAGGGAGAAGGGGAGGCAGGTGTTTATATTTCAATACATCATGATTCAGAACACATTTTCTTGCATTAGAGTTGCTTCACATTGCTAATTTTAGGAGAGAAAAATTCTACCTTTTCTAGAAGACTAGTGTCAGTATTTACATCAGAAAGAGAAACTGAGTTGGATTTGAATTTGCTGTCTTTGGGAATAAGTAATGAATTCTTACTTGTAAGGTGAAAAATTTACTTTCATTTGTTTTGATTAATAGGCACACCTTTTATTGTTCAGTTTGTTCTAATGATCTTAGAGTCATCCATTGTTATGTAAATTCTATAAAAATTGACACTATATTCTGTACTCAGCCAGTGGTGTTTTTTTTTTTTTTTTTTTCATCCTCACTAGCTTTTCTAGCTAGATTGTAATAATTAAATATTTTGGTAAATATTGAGTATTACAGGAATAATGTTCACTATGATGAAGCAGGCCTAAAATGTCCCTTTTGAAAAGAGAATGTGTAGATTTAAAAAAAAAAAAAATTTATTGTGATTTGGGTGAAAGTTTACAGAGTAAATTCACTTTCCATACAGCAGCTCACATATATTTTGTCTCATGACATTGACTGCTATTTCCCACATTGCAACAGCTCCCTTCTCACTTCCTCCCTATAGTTACCTCTTCCCTGTGTCCCTCCCTTCCATGCACTCCTGCCCCCAGCTGTCTCCCTGTGCAAACATAGCTCTTCTATTCTCCCATGATTGATCTCTCCAAGGAGTGTGTCTACCTAATGGAAATGTTCAGCTTATATGCTTGTCTTTTGTTTGGCTGGAAGCAAACAATTCCAGACTTGAAGGGCAGCTAGGGGCCATAGTCCCAGTAGTTTCATCAGGCTCTATCAGACCAGCAAACCTTTTTTTTTTTTTTTTAATGATTTTGAGTTTTGTTCCACATTGTTCGCCTATTCTATCCAGGATCTCCTACATAGATCCCCCTCCAAGTGGTTGACAGTGGTAGCCAGGCACCATCTAGTTTTTCTGGTCTCATAGTTGTATGGGCTGAGAATCACATGGTGTACCAGTTGCTTGGACTAATTGTTTCCATGAGTCTTTGGTTTTCTTCATTCTTCTTGGCTCTGGATGAGGGGAGACCCATCGTTGCATCTAGATGGGTGCTTGCAAGCTTTTAAGATCCCAGTTGCTACTCCCCAAAGTAGGATGTGGAACAGTGTTTTTATGTAGTATATTATGCCAATTGAGCTTGATGTCCCCTGTGACTATGGTCCTGAGCCTGAGAATATATAGATATTTTTAATATGTGTTTTTTATATATATATTTTAAATAGTACTTTGCTGTGCATAGAAGAGTTATGTTTTTTATTTTTGCTTGTATGAACACACAGCTTTTTGTGCCCCTGTCAAGTCATGTGACTTTGTGGATAAGGCATTGGGCTGCTAACCAGAAGGTCAGTGGTTCAAACCTACCAGCTCCTCTGTGGAAGGAAGATGGGGCGATCTACTCATAAAGATTTACAGCCTTGAAAACCCAGTGGGGGTCGCTGTGAGTCAGAATTGACTCAATGGCAGTGAATTAGAATTTTTTTTTATCAGATCATGAACATTTTTTTTTTTTAATTTTATTTTGCTTTGGGTGAAGATTTACAGAGTAAATTCACTTTTCATACAGCAGTTCACATATACTTTGTCTCATGTCATTGACCAAAATTT
>NW_006921796.1:4916457-4946105 GCF_000298275.1 Orycteropus afer afer | reverse complement strand
ATAGCAACCCCTCCTTGGGTTTCCGAGGCAGTATCACTACGGAAGTAGATTGCCCAACCTTCCTTCCGAGGAGTGGCTGGTGGGTTTGAACCGCTAGCCTTCTGGTTAGCACTCAAGTGCCTTAGGCACTACGCTACCAGAGCTCCTATTTTATGAATAGGCACACCTTTTATTATACAGTTTGTTCTGATGATCTTAGAGTCATCTATTGTTGACACAAACATGCACACATGTACATACATACATACACAAAGATACAGTAACATTTCCAAACCAAAACCAAACTCACTGTCAAGGATTCGGAACCATACTTAGTGACCCCTCCTTGGGTTTCTGAGGCAGTGTCACTGCGGAAGTAGATTGCCCAACCTTCCTTCCAAGGAGGGGCTGGTAGGTTTGAACTGCCAGCCTTCTGGTTAGCAGTCAAGTGCCTTAGGCACTATGCTACCAGAGCTCCCATAGTATCATCTCCCATAGTAACATCTACTGTTTCTTAAATTATTTAATCTATTTGGAGATGATTGAAAGCTGAATTATTCTGTTTAACTTTGAATCTTTATTTTCAATAAATACAGACTTTTAAAGTATAAAAGTTAACAGTGCTTAGTGTCTACTTTGCTGTGTTTTTGGATATTATTTGTCATGAATATCTTGTACTTACTATGTCCTGTTTTAAAATTTAAATTCAGAAATTCATGCTGAAGTCCAGCTGAAGAATTATGGGAAATTTCTTGAGGAATACACGTCTCAATTGAGAAGAATTGAGGATGCCCTGGATGACTCAATCGGAGATGTTTGGGATTTCAATCTTGATCCGATAGCTTTAAAGGTTTTATTTTATTTTATTGTTTTACTTATGGGAATATTTTCAGGACATACTTACTGTATCTTGAAACATTTATTTTAAGTGGAAAATATGTTTTTATTATTTGGAATTTAGGGAGCTAAAAGAAACTTAAAGCAAAAAAAGTTAATTTCCTTTTCTCTATGCCATTCAGGAAAGCTGTGTTTTTTTTTTTTTGTTGTTATTGTAAAAGAATGACAAAAATTCACTGCCTTTATCCTTTAGTATAAACGAATGAGACCAACTCTAGCTATTTGAAGGAGTCTTTGTTTTTATCATCAAGAAAATGAAGAGGTCTGGAATAGAATAGTCAGGCTTTTTTAAAAAAATTATTATTGAGATTATTTTATATACAGTGAAAAGCACAGATTTTAAGTGTACTGTTCAATGGACTTTGCCAAACATAGAATATTTCCAGTATTTTCTAAAAGTTCCCTCATGCTATTTAGGGGATTGTAATGGTGTCAGTGATTTCTTTTTAATGTGTAAGTTAGTCACTCTTGCTCTGTTCCATTTTGAGGTAGTTTAGTTTTGGAAGTTGTAGCCTGTTATCATTTAAATAACAATTGACATTTATTGAACATTTATTATGCACCAGATACTGTCCTAAGTTGCATATTAACTTTTTAAAAGTAGCCTTATTGAGATATAATTCACATGCCATACAAGTAAGTGTACAGTTCAGGGGTTTTAGTATATACATAGAGTGTGCAGCCATCACCACAGTCAATTTTAGAACATTTCCATCCTCCTGAGACGAGCTCCTGTACTCATTAGTAGTCATTACCTGTCTCCCCCCCTCCACTCCAGCCCTAGGCATCTGCCAATTAGAGTACTTTCTGTCTATGGATTTTCTTCTGAACATGTCATACAAATGGAGTGATAAAATGTTATTCTTTCACTTTCATCCCTGTACTATGTGGTCCTTTCAGAATATGTGGTATATTTCACTTAGCATAATGCTTTCAAGGGTCATCTATTTTGTAGCAGGTATTCTTTTTTTTTTTTTTTTTTTTAGTTGCAGAGTAATGTTCCATTGTATGGATAAAACACTTTTTATTTACCCATTCAGGCATTTGGGTAATTTCAACTTTTTGGCTATTATGACTAATGCTGCTGTGAACATTAGTATACAGGTTTTATGTGGACATATATTTTCATTTCTCTTGATTACCTAGTAGCGGAATTGCTGGGCCATACGGTAACTGTAGGGAGCTCTGGTAGCGTAGTGCCTAAGGCACTTGACTGCTAACCAGAAGGCTGGTGGTTCAAATCCACCAGCCACTCCTTGGAAAGGAAGATGGGGCAATCTACTTCCGTAGTGATACTGCCTCAGAAACCCAAGGAGAAGTCGCTATTAGTCAGATGGCACATGACAACAACAACAATAATGGTAACTGTATGTTTAACTGTTTAACTTTTTAAGAAACTGCCAGATTGTTTTCCAAAGGCTGTACATTTTGCATCCTACCGTTGGTGTATAATTTTTCCATATTCTTGCCAACACTTGTTATCTGTCTTTTTGATTATAGCCACCCTAATAGGTATGAAACACTATCTCATTGTGATTTTGACTTGCATTTCTCTGATGGCTAATGATGTCGAGCATCGTTTCATGCACTTACTGGCCATTTGTATATTATCTTTGGAGAAATGTCTATCTAGATCCTTTGCCCATATTTAAATTGGGTTATCTTTGTCTTACTGAATTGTCGAATATGTATTCCAAGTCTCTCAACATCCCTATGAGATAGGTACAATATCATCTTCATTTTGCAAATGAGAAAACTAAGGCTTAGAGAAGTAACTTGTGCAAGTTAATTTTCACATTTAGTTTAAGTGACAAAGCCCAGAATTCATACCAGGCAGTTTATCTCTGGAGCCTGTGCCGTTATTCACAACTCTGAACCTCAGCTTTAATGCTGTATAGGTTTGAAAACTAAAGTCTGCTCTTTTCTCTTGCAGGCTGAGTAGACTTAGCCTTTGAAAAGCTTTCCCTCCAATTATCATTGTCTCTGTCTGCTGTTCAATACTTTGAAGAGAATCATTGTATATATGTTAAAGGACCTCCAAAGAAAATTGTCATTTTCAATCTTTAATATCTCTGTGGGTTATGAGTTTCATATATTTATCACTCACCATTAAGTAATATATATTTTTAAGACTTGTTCTTGGGCTTTAAGGGCCTCTTCTGGTTACAATAAAAATCTTTGTTCATCTCAGTTCTTAGAAGGATAAAGTCCTCTCTTAGCTTTTATTTTCCCCGACAGAAGAATTCTAATCTTTTACATATTATCCTCCTAGGGAAAGATCCCGCTTCCCCTGCCTCCACCATTCCTTTCTTTAGAACCTTTTTTTTACTTTCATTATTGGGCAGTTATTTTGTTATGTTTCTATTTGCCTTAGTTTTCTAGTGCTGCTATAACAGAAATACCATAGATGATTGGCTTCAAAGGATAGACGTTTATTTTCTCATAGTTCAGGAGGCTAGAAGTCCAAATTCAGGGCCTCTGGGATCCAGCTTTCTCTGTCAGCTCCGGGGGAAGAGCCTGGCCCCCTTCAGTGTCTCTCACCCCGGCTATCCTCAGTTCCTTGGCTGTCTTCACGGACCTCGTTTGTGCTTGCTTGTCTCTGTGTCTGTGCTGTGCCTTATAACTCAGAAGTGATTGGATTTAGGACGCACCCTACATGGGTATGACTTTATTAGCATAACAAAACCCTATTTCCAGATAGGATTATATCCACATCTGTAGGGGTTAGGATTGCAAAACATATTTTTTGGGGACACAATTCAATCTATAATGCTAGTATACAAGATGCTTTGCTCAATGTTATAAAAATCACAAACTCATGAAAAATCTTTGTAAACAAAACTGATAACTTAGTGAAGAAGATATGTATAATCTACTTACATAAATTCTTACTTGACAGTATGTAATCGGTGCCGGGAGAGATCTGTGAGTCCACATATAAAAGATCATGTGTAGATGATGATCAGGAAGGCTTTATGGTAGAGCTGGACTTAGAAGATACGACTTACATAAGAAGCCATGATAATTTTTTTTTCTATCTTGTTCAATTTCATTTTGACCCATTTAGCTACAACATCTTATTAAACTTATATCCGCAGGGCAAATTTCAAAATGATGAGAGGTATTTTTTTCATGGTCATAATTAATGGAACTGAATGACATTGGTATTACCTTGGCATTTTTTTGCACTGCACTCATCAGCCACTTGATGGCTCAGAGAACAGCTCAAGTCTTTGCACCATGATTATAAACCCTTGGGGCCATTTCTTCTTGAGCTTGTTCACTTTCCTTATTATTCTGTCCATGAGTTTGTTTTGAACAAGTAGTTGGTTTGGTGCTGGTACTCAACATAGGATCTAACACAAGTTTAAACAGAATAGAGGTTGTTTCAATTTAAAATTTCAAGGATTTTTCAAATTAAAAAAAATGCTCTTTTCCTTTGTTTCTATAGCTTCTGCCTTATGAACAGTCTTCCCTTTTGGAACTTATAAAGACTGAAAACAAGGTACAAATTCCTAAACTTAAAAGTGTATTTTTAAAAATGCTTTTTAAAAGCAGTTACCTGTTACAATTTTCTTTTCTGTTTTTAATGAAACTAGGTCTTAAACAAAGTCATCACTGTTTATGCTGCACTTTGTTGTGAGATCAAGAAATTAAAATATGAGGTAATTATTTGTATTCTACCTTAACAATTTAAAAACAGTTTAAAATCAAATGTATGCCTATATATTTGTAGTGTGCAATAAATATTTGTTATGGAATGAATTGTACTTGAAGTAATAGTTATAATGATGACTGCTGTTCATCGAGTAACTTGCTATGTGCCAAATGCCTTGCTAACGTTGTTAATTAATCCTTATAACACAGGGGGTTGTGGCATAGTGGTTAACACATTTGGCTGCTAACCAAAAGGTCCACTGTTCGAACCCACCTTGCAGAAGAAAGATGAGGCAATCTGCTTCTGTGAAGATTTACAGCCTTGGAAACCCTGTGGGGCATTTCTGCTCTGTCCTATAGGGTTGCTATGTGTCGGAATTGACTCGATGGCAGTGGGTTTGAACCCAGGGACAGAGATGAGGAATAGATGAGAGGAAAGTGAGGCACAGAAAGGATCACTTGTTTAACATCTTACTGGTAGTGACGGTTTGAACCTAGGTCCGCATACATTCAAAGTCTGTGTTACTTGCCACATACATATATTGGCATTCTAGATGTGACTGATTAAAAATTTTTTTTTACCCCTGATTCATGAAAAAAATGGTAGAAGTTGTTAGACTTTATTTTTTTCTCACCCTTTTTGATACTATGTGTTTGCCCTCTATGTCCCATGAACTAATAGGAGGATGTGGGATAGAGTGGCCAGGTAAGACACAGCAAAGGCTAAAGAAATTAAGACAAACTTTTTGAGTATCAGTAATATCTTAAATATACTAATGATAAATTGAATTTGTTTTTGAATTTAAGTGAATTTGTATATAAATGATATAAAACCAAACCAAACTCAGTGCTGTCGAGTTGGATCCGACTTATCGCAACCCTTCCTTGGGTATCTGAGGCGGTATCACTACAGAAGTAGATTGCCCAACTTTCCTTCCGAGGAGTGGCTGGTGGGTTTGAACTGCCACCCTTCTGGTTAGCAGTCAGGTGCCTTAGGCACTACGCCACCAGAGCTCCATAAATGATATGTTGTTGTTGTTATGTGCCGTCGAGTCAGCCCTGACTCATAGCGACCCCTCCTTGGGTTTCCGAGGCAGTATCACTACAGAAGTAGATTGCCCCATCTTCCTTCCGAGGAGTGGCTGGTGGGTTTGAACCGCCAGCCTTCTGGTTAGCAGTCAAGTGCCTTAGCCACTATGCTACCAGAGCTCCCCATAATTGATATAGTCCTCAGTTTATTGATTATAGATAACTGAAAGAGCCTGGGAACTTAAGAACAAAATAACAACTTTAAAAATGTCTTTTTTTTTCTTTTTGTATCAGGCTGAAACTAAATTTTATAATGGCCTCTTGTTTTATGGAGAAGGAGGTATGTTTTAAAATTCCAGAATTATATGTGGTGATGCCTTTCTTGAGATTGAAATGAACAAAACATTTATAGACAATTTTTGTTGGCTTTTTTGCTTGTTTGGTAAACAGATGAAAAAAAACCTGAGTGATGAAGCAGCAGCAAATTTACTTTTTTTTTTTTTTGCAATATTTTAAAAAGTTACTAAGTACTGAAGCTAGATGAGAATTTTCATTGAATTCGTTACGTAGTGAAACATGTTTACTTCTGATTGTATAATTGTTTATTGTCTCATTTCCTTTTGTATTCAAATATTGTATCTTATGGTACTACACAGATGCATTTTTCCCTTTGGTGTGGATTGAGTTTAATGTGAAACACTGAAATGTGATTCCTCATATTGTTTTTTAAAGCTACAGAGTCCAGCATGGTGGAAGGCGATTGCCAAATTCAAATGGGGAGATTCATTTCATTCTTACAGGTAACTGATTTTTATTTTGTATTAAGTTTTGTTTTTTTTAAAAAAACAAAAAACAACTTTGAGTTCTTTACACATATTAAAAAAGATCTCTGAAACCCTCAGATGCTGGGGTTTGTACTCTGAGGACAGGACACTTAAGCAGCATTGACCTATAGTTTAGATTAGTGACTTCTGAAACATTTCCATAGCATTTTTAGGGAAACAGATGTGAAAAAAAGTTTCGTGTATAATTTCATTTATGGACAGTTTCTCACTATGCCTTTTTAAATAATTTAACCTTTGTAGCAGGTGGGAAAGAATTTATTTCCAGGAGACCTGTTAATGGAGATGATTAAGCTGTCACATGAGCGATGTTGAGGTGGTTAAAAGCAGCATCACTTGGTGCTTCTGAGCAAACATATCAGTTTAGTTATGTTCTTTGTCACTGCAATTTTAGTTCTTCTAGATCTTTTGGTTTAGTTACCAAAAGAGTAAAATAACTTTGATTTCTCCCTCTCCATTACAAAAGCAATGTGCATATAAATGGAAAAAGAAAAATTGGAGATAAGGAAAAAAATATTCATAATTTTCCTTCCCTGAGAGATTCTCTACTTGAGCTTTCTGTCATTTGAGCTCACAGAAGTGGTGTGATAGCATGTCAGACTGCCATCTATCACTGTTGTCTGCCTTGTTTAATTTTATTTTTAAAGATATAATGTATGATTGTTTTCTGTGACTTAAAAAATTCAGCAATAATATTTCAATATCTCAGGATTTTTTTAAATTTTTATTTCTGTTATGAGTGAAGTTAAACATCTTTTCACATGTGTGTTTCATTAGTGTTTCTGTGTTTGGTTAACTATATTCTTTGGCCATTTTTGGGGGATTGTTGGTCTTTTATTGATTTCTAGAAATTCTTTACATAGTCAGGAAATTAACTCTTTATATGATTTGCAAATATCTTTTGTCCAGTTTGTCCATTATCTTTTGACTTTGTTTATGGTAGTTTTGCCTTATAGATATTTATTATCTTAAAAATAAAGTAGCATTGTTAGTCTTTAATAGAGTTCAAAGTATATTCAACATGTATATTCACATAAGCTCATATTACTACAGAATGTTGGTTTCCATTTCATGTACTTAAAATGGACCGTTCTCATTTTAAGTTAGATTTCTCGGTATGTCACAATGTCAGATATTTTCCTTTTCACATTTGCTTTTGCTTATTAAAAGAATTTTGACATCTGGTTCTGATTTAAATTTTTTTTCCCCTAGTTTTGTCATAACCATATGTGTAATGAAAATTTACCATTTCAACATCTTTTACATGTACAGTTCAGTGGCATTATGTGTCACATATTGCCCAGCCATCACCACTGTAAAACCAAAACCAAACTCAGTGCTGTCCAGTTGGATCCGACTCATAGCGACCCATTCTTGGGTTTCTGAGGCAGTATCACTACAGAAGCAGATTGCCCAATCTTCCTTCTGAGGAGTGGCTGGTGGGTTTGAACGCCAGCCTTCTGGTTAGCAGTCAGAGGCCTTAAGCACTGTGCTACCAGAGCTCCCATCACTGCTATAACGTTCCACAGTTCCCAACCCCCTTAACAGAAGTTTAGTACATCCCAAGCAATGCCTTCCGCTTTCTCCTTTCCTCCCACCTCTGGTAACTAATAGACTTTGATCTGTTTTATATAAGTGAGTTCTTACTTTGATTCATTTTATTAAATGAAGAATAGACTCAGAAAGTTTTAAAATAAGATGTTCTTACTTAGATAAGAAAAATATTTCTACTAGCAATAGCTGAACGCTATTATATCCTAGTGAGAGGTAGCATTAAACATTTATATTTAACATTTATATTCATTGTAATGGAAATTTGACTGTGGAGTATAACTTGTTAGTAGCAGCATATGTTAAAAATCCAGATGAACTGGATCAGCAAACTTATTCTGCTATATCTGAAGAAATTAGCAGCCTTCTCATGGGAACACCCAAGAATTCTTGGACTCCTGAATGGGAGAATATCTTAAATGTTAAATTTGCTTGTACCTACCCAAAAAGGAGAGTCCTTCTTTTTAAGGTATGAGCAAACAACAAACCCATATCACCGAAGCCAAAATGTGAAGAGGAATATATTTTGGCTAATTGATTTTATTGTCAAAGACCAGTAACTCTCCCTTTAATGTATTGCAAATTGCCAGTGATGTCTCTTATATTATGGTCAGAACCTAAATAGGAAATTGATCTATTTTACAAGTATATATGTATGTTGATGTTTATACTTAAATAATATACTTGAAAAATGAATAGAGTCCTTTGGTGGTGAAATGGTTAACATGCTAATCAAAATGTTTGAAGACTTCTTCTAGAGGCACATTGGAAGAAAGGTCTGGCAGTCTGTTTCCATGTGGTTCCGTCATTCAAACTCTACTCTGACACATGTGGACTTGCCATGTGTTGGAATTGACTTAAGAACTACTGATTGATTGTTGTTCTTTTTTTTTTTTTTTATTTTTTAATTTTGATACTTTTGAATGCTAACAGACCTATAAATATATAGACAAAATACTTTGAAAGAGACTTCATAAATATTTAAAATTAAGCTCTGTTTACTTGAGTTGAACTGATTTAGAGGAAGGAATGAAAATTTCATGGTAATTGAAAGGAAGAAATGCAAATGTTTTAGAAATTTAATAAGAAGTGTAAAACTAAGACTTCTAAATACAACTGAAATGCATTATTTATTCTCATTTTTATAAACTTTAAAATTTAATTTTGTTTTTGTTTCTCATTGACAACTGCATAAAATTTGACTTTTAAACATGGAGCAGATCTTTTTGTGAGCCTGATAAACGTTAGGGTCTACTTTCGGTGCTGGAGATATAGCTGTGCCCAAAACCAGTACAGAAATCCCTGCCCTCATACAGCGTAACATTTAGAACGGCTATAGATTTCTTCAACCTTTAAATATATTAAATACAAACTGTTTCTATAGAGTTAAAAGTAAAACAGATCTTTAAACACATTTTCAAAAGGTCTGCAGCGTGGCAGATGAGCGTTACGAGTTATTTGGTTGCAAACATAATTGATATTGTACTTAGTCCATGCCAGGCCTGTTTGTGGATATGGTTAAAGGTATTAAACATTTGAAGGTATTTCAGAGTGACTTCTGGAGGTCCCTTCTCATCATCATGAGACTTTTTAAATTGGCAGCTTTTGAGCTTCTTCATTCATTCATATATATATATTCGTTCATTCATTTAGCAGGACAGATATTTATTCAGAAGCAGTTGTGAGATGGCCTCCAACCTAGGCAGTGGATATTCAAAGAAGGAATGAGACAGTCCCTGTCATTTGGGTTTATATTAGCAAGTAAAACATAAGGCTTAAAAATAGAAGCATGAATGAAATGCTGTGGTGGTAAAGAGGTAGAAATCACATTGGGATGTACGAGGTAAGCCTTAAGTATTGATTGCTGGAGGAATGTTTGAAGTTGGGTGCTGGTTAGGGAGATTATACTAGAAAATTATTTTTAAAAGTTAGAACTCTTACCATAAAATGCAGTTAGAAATGGTGACATTTAAAAAGCAGTATTCTAACATATACTCACTTGTCATTTCAGGAACTGTCTTGTTTTGTTACGAGGTGCTATGAAGTGGTGATGAATGTAGTCCATCAGTTGGCCGCTCTCTATATCAGTAACAAGTAATGGATTTTAGAAATATTTTTACTTGTATGATAGAGATGCAGGGAATGTTTTTCTGAAACTAGCTAATTACCTGAAATAGTTTTTCACTTCTTTGCTCATTCACTAACTTATTCATTCATTCATTTACATTTTCAGCATTCTTTGAACACTCATGATATTTCAAACACTACCTTATAGTATATACTACATAAGTTAATAATATGCAGTCCCTACCACATTGAATCTGGTAGCATAGTGGCTAAGACACTTGCCTGCTAACCAGACGGCTGGCGGTTCAAACCCACCAGCCACTCCTCGGAAGGAAGGTTGGGCAATCCTACTTCCGTAGTGATACTGCCTCGGAAACCCAAGGAGGGGTCGCTATGAGTCGGGGCCGACTCGACGGCACATAACAACAACAACAACAACAACCACATTGGATCAACCCATTATCTCTCTGAATGAGAATGTTGACAGACTAATCTTACAAAAAGAACTCTGATTATTTAGAAAAGGCTTATCTGGAATTAGTACATGTATCATGTTCTCTCTCCTTTTTCCTCCCTCCTTTAAATTAATGGTTCCCTGACTTATTAAGTCCCATGGGAATTTTTAAAAAAATATAGAATCTTGGGGAGCAGATCTTGGGAATATACATTAAAAAAATTCCTCATTAATTTTAATGATCATCCAACTTTGGGAACCATTGCCTTAAATCAAGAAAGATGATCCACTTTTCATAGAGCCCTTGCTATTTTCACTACTCCAAAATAGTATCTTACATTTGATTAATGGTTTACCCTTGACAGTTGTTCCACATTTACTATTTAATTATATCATTACAATAACTAGTTTAGGTGTTTGATTGGGAATTCTCAGTCATCAGAAGAGATAACTGAGGCCCAGAGAAATTATTTGCCAAGATGCCATAGCAGTTTAGGTGCTGTTCTGGTCACCAGCCCATTCGTTGTTCTTACTGTACCATGCTTCATGTTAACTCTCTTTATGAAAGGAAGAGTATGTCAGTTGTTTCTCATTGCCATGGTTTTCCCTTAAGTGAGGTGTTTCCTTTATGTTACCTCCTTTCACTGAAGTTCCCCTTGTGGCAGGAGAGCAGGGGAGCAGGAGAGCATAGTTCCTCCCTCCCCAGCAGCTGGTTTGTAATTCTGAGAGGACTCTCTCCCATGGAAGGACGAAATTTATTTGATATTGTGTTTCATCTTTTAAAAAATGCATTTTATCTTGTAAAATATCTATATGTGTTTGGATATACAGTTATCATCTTGAATTATTTAATGTTAAGCAAATTCTCTAGGAAGTAAAATTGAATTATCCTGTGTTTTTGACTTTGGTACAGTTCTAGTATATACATTGTATATGCATTTGTTTCTTAGTAGGAATGAGAATTCAGAAGTCAGTCTGCCCAAAGAAGGGACTAGTTCCCACATGGGTAACAAGGACTCTAATTGACAGTAGAGAAATTCTGATAGTTTAGGAAGATGGGCATGCCAGTTTTGTTATTTCTCTACCTCTGCCCCCAGATAGATCCTTTAGACTTAAATGGCTAAGGTTATTTATGGGACATATATTGTCATATCCCTGCCCATGAGTGGGTTATAAGCAAGAATATTCCACATTTGATATGTACAAGTTAGTTCCCTTCTTGGGAAAGTGCAATATGATAGTAATTTCTTGGATCTTTTAAATTTTAGTGATTAAGTCCTTAATAAAGAGAAACACATAAAACTTCTAAGAATTTCTGCTACTATGTGTATTCCTTGAGATAAAATGAACTATGGCAATTTTTTTTTTTTTTTTTTACTTGGGTGTTATTTTATTACAGGATTGCACCCAAAATTATAGAGACAACTGGAGTTCATTTTCAGGTAAAAGTAATTTAACTTGACCAGTAAAACAATTATTTATGGTATTTTACTTTGGAGTTTGTATATGTAACTTTTTATTTTAATATGTTTTGATTGGGAGTACAACAATTAAAGGATTTATTTTGGGGGTGGTATTTGTTCTCTCTCATCTATGAGAAGATTAGGCATTTCTCACCCACTATCAGTGAGGTTCTTACTTCTTCCTACTAGGGCCCCAGTGTGGCTTCTCCAGATGGGCTCTTTGGATAGTGAAACAAATTGCAAGGAGGCAAAGATGGAATATTGGGCAAAGTATTTCTCTGTTTAAGGCTAATAGTCTCATCTGGGGATCAAACCTGTAGCTTACTAAACTGATTTCCAATTAATTTAATCAATTAGTTCAAATGTATTTTACTTTAAGAATCCACACAAAGCTTAACTTCTAACTAGTGATTAAATGATAATCATTTAAGGTTTTTTGACAGACTATGTATGAGCACTTGGGAGAACTGCTAACAGTTCTGCTCACCCTGGATGAAATTATTGATAACCATACCACATTGAAGGACCACTGGACTATGTACAAAAGGTGAGTCAATTAAATTTTTAAAAATATTATCTTCTTATACTTAATGTATTTGCATAAAGTAAACAAATATAAATACTGCAGATCCTTTAAATGACCTGGAGATCTGTATTTAGAGGCGGCACACATCAAATGTGTTTATGGAGACAGGAATCACTCCTTCACTTCAGATGGGTGTGTGAGAGTACGATATGCCCTTGTTGTCAGTTGCTGTCCGTTGGGCTCCAGCTTGTGGCAGCCTTACATATAACATAACGACATGTCTGGCCCTTTGCCATCTTCATTAGGATGCAGATTAATTTTTGTCTCACACTCTATCCATGTGGTAGTTTTTTTCGCAGCTTAGGTTCATTGTATTAAGTACTCTAAGACTTGCTGAAGTGAAAATATTTAATTTTATTCAATTCATAAGTATTTGCCAAATATCTGGTATGTACAGAGCACTAGACATCTGAATTTAAGATGGTGTAAAAAGACATGGTAATGGTAAGGAAATTAAATATATCAGGATTGTTTTTGCTCATATTTTCAAATGTGTAGAGCCAAACCAGGGATGTAAATTAAAAGTTTTGATTTCTAGAGAAATTTAAAATTTTTGATTTAAGAGATCATTAGGCCAATCTAAGCTTTTTCTTTTATTCTGCCATAAGATTGCTGAAATCTGTGCATCATAATCCTTCAAAATTTGGGATTCAGGAAGAAAAACTAAAGCCATTTGAAAAGTTCTTACTGAAGTTAGAAGGGCAGTTACTTGATGGAATGATATTCCAGGTAAACCAAGCTGTATCATAAAATAACAAATGGCGTTTTTAGTTGACTCAGCTCCAAATAATAGTGGGATACTTTTATAAGTACTATTGAGTATGTTTTGCTTTAAAAAGTGCTTTGACTTGAAGCATTGCTAGTGTACTAAAATAATTATTTCATTACAAACAGCAAACAAAAATAATAATTGTGCTAGTTGTATTTGGGTTGAGATGTTTTTTCTTTTTCCCATCAATTAAAACTATTCAAAGATCTCTGAAGCTGTTCAAATAGTCGGTTAAGTTTTCTACATGGTATTACTCTCTATATTTAAGTTTATAAGGCTACCATTGAAGACTGTTAATTCTTCATAGGTTCATGGAATATAATTTGAGTCTACATGGTCCAGTATGGTAGCTTCTAACTACGTATGACTATTACTATTTAAATTAATTGAAATTAAATTTGATTAAAAATTATCTTCCTCAGTCACAGTATCCACATTTTTTTTTCAAGTGTTTAATAGTTACAAGCTGTTGGTGGCTGGCTATTGTGTTGGACAGGACAGATGTAGAATATTTCCATCATCACAGAAAGTTCTGTAGGGCAGTGTTGCTTCAGGTAGTTTCTACCAGAAATTATATTATGTTCCATTTTAAATCCGTTTCAAGATTACCTTTTGTTTATGTTTAACATGATCACAATGTTAGCAGATCAACCCTGATTCCTGTTTATGTCCATTTAACTAAGTTTGTCAGATTCAGAAGATAAATTTTTTTGTCATTGATTCTTTTTCTGGGAGACATTTCCACTTATGCTATAATGAAATGCTGGGAAAGTAATTGTAAACCCACAAAAACATAAACTACTGTTCAAAGTACAAAGTAAAATAAAAAACCATGTTTTCCAGTGCTTAATGAGATGTCTCTGCTGAGCATTACTGTGTACGTTTCTTCACACATTGCAGAGTTTTGGTTCAGTTTTATCACTTTTACATAACTAGGATTCACAGGTATCTAAGTACATATGCATTTTCCATTGAAAAGGATTTATTATTAGATTAGACTATGGTTAAAAACTTTTAAGCTTCAGTTTTAGTAAAATTAAAATGATGATTGTAAACATTTATCACACTGTATTTAAGTCTGTTTAGTAGCTTATTATTGAGGATCTTGATGTCTCTTTGATGTTTCCTGCCCAGGCCTGTATAGAACAGCAGTTTGATTCTCTAAATGGAGGAGTGTCTGTATCAAAAAATAGCACTTTTGCTGAAGAATTTGCACATAGTATTCGCTCAATTTTTGCAAATGTAGAAGCCAAACTTGGTAATGTAAAATGCATTTTTTGGTTTTCATTTATAAAGTTTACATTTTCTTGACAGGAGAATTTAATTATATTTTTTCTGCTTTTCTCTCATACTGTGATTTTATAAGGAGAGCCTTCTGAAATTGACCAAAGAGACAAATATATTGGAATTTGTGGACTCTTTGTGCTGCACTTTCAAATTTTTCGTACTGTTGATAAAAAGTTTTATAAGTCTTTGTTGGACATTTGTAAGAAGGTAAGAACTTAGAACTTTATTTTTCCAACCTGAGTAGATACAAATATTTTGGATAAAAAGATATATTTTAAAATATGTTTTAGTCCTGTTTTAAAAAGTAACAATAATGTTAATATAAAAAATTCCAAGTGTTCTAGAGATAAATAGCCTAACGAATGAAATTACCTCTGAACTCCACTTCTTATAAACATTTGATGTATATTTTTCAGTTTTTTTCATGTATGTTAACTTTCTATTTCTGCTACTGATACTATATTTTTCCTTTTCTTTTTTCTTGTCTTCCTCTTGCCTTCCTCATTCCAATTACTGAAATAGAAAATAGATTTAAAATAATCTTTTCTCTACAACTTGGTATCTTTCTATGATATCCTCCTGACTTCAAAATTGAAAATTTGTTTTGTGTGGAGAATAGAGTCACATGTGACCATGAGAATACAGCCAAATTGAGTTACTTTTATTTTTTCACTAATGTAGAATGACAGTAAGGCTCATGAGGATAGAAGTTTTTATTTGCCTTTATATGTTTTTACTAACAAAATTAATGAGTTTGTGTTTTGTTTAATATTTAGGTGGAATAAAAGAACTCTTATGCTCAACACTAGATATCAAATGCCTTAACTTTGTGCCACAATAAAATGTTTATCTCATAATGTGTTAATGAGTATATTTAGTGGTTGCCTTTTCCTGCAGTGAGCTCTGTCTCCTATTATATGTTATCGAACAGCTCATTGTTCAGCCTATACTTAATGATTTCTCTTCCTTACTTTTACTAATTCAGGTGCCAGCCATCACTCTAACTGCTAATATTATTTGGTTTCCTGATAATTTTCTGATCCAGAAAATACCAGCAGCTGCCAAACTTCTAGACAGAAAAAGTCTTCAAGCCATTAAAATACATAGAGATACTTTCCTGCAGCAAAAAGCTCAATCACTTACCAAGTAGGTTTTATAACCAACTGTAATGAAAACTTTAAGATATTTTATATTGTCAAATCATATACTGACTCTTTCTAAGTATATGAAAAGATTTTGCATTGTAAGATTGAATATACTTACTCATTATCGTAGAAGAGGGCTTGGCAATCCACAAGAGATTTATTTTCCAGGAAACTTTTTTTTTTTTAAAAAAGGTTTAGGCTTAAACTCAATTTAAGATGTAGGCAAATTATACTTTATGGTTATATGTATATCTACATATAGGTACTTTTTATCAGCTGTGTTAAGTAGTTTTTGTCTGAATGAAGTAATAAAGTCAAGCCTGATCAGTCACAGTTGAGACATTAGAATAGTGTGTTCATGATAATTTGGAGGAGTTAACTTTAACTTGATATGCTTCTTTGTTTTCTCTTTATTTTTATATTTGTCAAAGTAATATATATACATATTTAAAAGATCAAAAAATACTAAAGGCTTAAAGTGAAAAATGTCTAATTCTTCTCTGTATGTCAGTCTTGTTTCCCAAAAGAACACTTTTAACTCTTTGTTTCTTCTGATATTTGTTTAACTTATAATATGTAAGATTTCAAACATACACAAAATAGTAAAGTAGTATTAACTGCCTGTTCCCATCACCCACCTTTAAGAGTTAAACTTAATGCATATTCTTGAGTATTCTGCTAAAGTCACATGTTGAACAGAATGAAGATTTTAAGTAGACTCTGCCACTGGCCTGTGCTGGTCAGAGTTTTCATCTATGACATGGTTAAAGGTATAATAGGGATACTTTCCCACCTTCTCTTGATCCTGACTATCAACAAGAAATTGAGCCACTGCTCTACAATATACTGAATGTATTGAATGTACCATGGACTACTAGGAGAACGAACAGAGCTGTCTTAGAGAAAATGTAGTTGTAATGCTCCTTAGAAGTGAGAGTGACCAGACTGTGTCTCTCATACTTTGGTCTTATTGTCAGAAAGGGCCAATCTCTGGAGAAGGATATCATGCTTAGTGGAGCAGAATGTCAGCAAGAAAGGGGAAGACCCTCAATAAGATCGATTGACACGGTGGCTGTGACAATGGGCTCCAGCATAGCAAGGATTATGAGATGGCACAGGACCAGAGCATGTTTTGTTCTGTTGTGTGTATATATATATATGTGGGGTTACAGTGAGTTGGAACGCTACAGCGCCTAACAACAACAACAACAACAACAACTCCACAATGGAGGAAGGAGAAGCCTGTCTGTCATATAGGAGATCCCCTAGGGTACCTCTTAGTGTGCCCATGTCCTGTGATTAAAGTCAGTGGAAAACTGTAACCCAATTCAGGCAGGACTACTAATGGCAGAGATCTCAGAGGGCTCTATTATATCCTAAACCAGAGTGGATGAGGAATAATGATAGATGTTTAGATTTAGAATAAGAGGCAAATTCAAGAATATAAGATGAAGAGGAGCTCTGGTGGCACAGTGCCTAAAGTACTTGACTGCTAACCAGAAGGTTGGCGGTTCAGACCTACCAGCCACTCTTTGGAAGGAAGATTGGGCAATCTACTTCTGTAGTGATCCTGCTTCAGAAACCCAAGGAGGGGTTGCTATGAGTTGGATCCGACTCGATGGCTCATAACAACAACAATAAGATGAAGAGACAAGGATCAGGTTTAGTAGCAGTAAGTAAAAAAAAAAAAAATGTATTTTAGTTACCAGAAGCTCAATATTCTTTCTCAGTGAGATGTATTTGCTGAAATTGCCAGTACATATTTAGATTACATTAATAACTTTTGTACCCAGCTTAGGGAAACCAGTAGTTATATGTAGGCCGTGGGAATTGGTAGTCCTGTTGAAACCTCACTGGTTAGATAATAGCTGATGTGGGCTGGTGCCACATGTTAAGATGGCCACATAATGCAGTGTCAGACGAAGGCGATTAAGATGTCAGATGGTCCAAGAGCCATGCCTTTTGAAGACTCATTGAAGAGTTTGTAAATAGTTTGGCCTTTAAAAAAGAATTCTGAGAAATGAGGTGACAGGCTTTTTGAAATATCTGAGGGCCATTTAAGTTGAAAAGGGAAGAAATTTGATCTTTATGGCTCCAGGAGGCTGAACTAGAACCAAAGGTGAAGATGTTAGGGAGTAATAATAATAATAATAATAATAATAATAATAATAATAATTGCTAACATCATGCTTACATGAAGGCCCAGGGCTTGGAGGTTGCTTTTTGCTTGGGGGTGGCTCTGTATTCAGGTCAGGCCTGAGGTAGGCAGGCTGAGGCTTGGAGGCTGCTTTTCACTTGGTGGTGGTTCTATATTAAGGCCATGGCCTTAAGAAGGAAGGTCTGGGCCTTGGAGGCTGCTTTTCACTTGGATATGGCTCTATATTAAGGCCAGGGCCTGAGGTAGGTGGGCCTGGGGCTTGGAGGCTGCTTTTCCCATGGGGGTGGCTCTATTTTAAGGCCAGGGCCAAGGTAGGCAGGCCTGGGGCTGGGGGCTGCTTTTTGCTTAGTGGCGGCTCTATTTTAAGGTCGGGTCCTGAAGTAGGCAGGCCTGGGATTAGGTGGCTGCTTTTTGCTTGGGTGTGGCTCTATATTAAGGCCAGGGCCTGAAGAAGGCAGGCCTGAGGCTTGGAGGCTGCTTTTTGCTTGGGTGTGGCTCTATATTAAGGCTGTTGCCCAAAGTAGGCAGGTGCAGAGGGAGTAGTAATGGAGATGAACTTGTCTGTCAGTTTGTTGTCCTGTGGTGGTTTGCATGTTGCTATGAGGCTGGAGGCTATGCCAACAAAATGTCAGCAGGGTTGCCTATGGTGGACAGATTTCAGCAGAGTTTCTGGGCTAAGACAGACTCAGAAGAAGGAAGAGGCCATCTACTTCTCAAACAGTTGGTCAGTGAAAACCTTATGACTAGCAGTGAAACATGGTCTGATATATTACTGGAAAACTTTATGAATAGTTCTGAAGCATTGTCTGATACAGTGCTGGAAGATGAGCCCATCAGGTCCGAAGGCACTCAGAATTTGACTGGGGAAGAACAGACTTCTCAAGAGTACAGACGACCTTAATGATATGGACAGAGTAAAGCTTTCGGGACCTCCACTGGCTGATATGTCACTGTTCAAAATGAGTAGAAACAGTTGCAAACATCTGTTAATAATTGGAACATGGAATGTATGAAGTATGAATCTAGGAAAATTGGAAGTTGTCAAAAATGAAATGGAACACATAAAGATCAATATCCTAGGCATTAGTGAGCTGAAATGGACTGGTTTTGGCCATTTTGAGTCAGACAACCATATGATCTACTATTCTGGGAATGACAAAGAGGAATAGTGTGGCATTCATTGTCACAAAGAGTGTTTCAAGATCTGTCCTGAAGTAAACTGCTGTCAGTGATAGGATAATATCCATATGCCTATAAGGAAGACCAGTTAATACTACTATTATTCAAATTTACACACCAACCACCAAAGCCAAAGATAAGGGAATTGAAGATTTCTACCAACTTCTGCAGTCTGAAATTGATTGAACGTGCAATCAAGATGTGTTGATTATCACTGGTGACTGGAATGCAAAAGTTGGAAAGAAAGAAGAGTTACTGGTAGTTGGAAAATGTGGCCTTGGAGATAGAAAGAACACTGGAGGTTGCATGACAGAATTTTGCAAGACCAATGACTTATTCATTGCAAATGTTTTTTCAACAATATAAGCCACAACTATACACATGGACTTCACCAGATGGAATACACACTAATCAGATTGACTACATCTGTGGCAAGAGGCAATGGAGAAGTTCAGTATCTTCAGCCAAAACAAGACCAGAAGCTGATTGTGGAACAGATCATCAGCTGCTCCTATGCATGTTCAAGTTGAAGTTGAAGGTAAAACAAGTCCACGAGAGCCAAAATATGACCTTGATATCATCCCTCTTGAATTTGTTGTTGTTGTTATATGCTGTTGAGTCGGACCTGACTTACAGCGACCCCTCCTTGGGTTTCCGAGGCAGTATCACTACAGAAGTAGATTGCTCCATCTTCCTTCCCAGGAGTGGCTGGGTTTGAACCACCAGCCTTCTGGGTAGCAGTCAAGTGCTTTAGGCGCTACACTGCCAGAGCTTCTAGAAAGAGACGGTCTACTTGGCAGGGAGTGGCTGGTGGGTTTGAACTGCCAGCCTTGTGCTTGGCAGGTGACTGCCTTAGGCCCGAGGCCATCCCCTAGGGCCCTCCTGAATTTAGAGACCATTTAAAGAATAGATTTGATGCATTGAACACCAGTGACTCAAAACCAGAGGAATTGTGGGATGACATCAAGAACATCATCCATGAAGAAAGCAAGAGGTCATTAAAAAGACAAGAAAGGAAGAAAAGACCAAAATAGATGTCAGAAGAGACTCTAAAACTTGCCCTTGAGCAGAGCGTAGCTAAAACAAATGGAAGAAATGACAAGATAAAAGAGCTGAACAGATGATTTCAAAGAGCAGCTCAAGCAGACAAAGCTAGAATTAATGGAGTTAGAAAACTAAAAAGGAAGAACATGCTCAGCATTTCTCCAGCTTAAAGAACTGAGGAAAAAATTTAAGCCTCGAGTTGAAATATTGAAAGATTCTATGAGCAAAATATTTAATGATGCAGGAAGCATCAAAGAAGATGGAAGGAATACACAGAGTCACTGTAAAGAATTGGTCGATGTTTGTCCATTTCAGGAGGTGGCATATGACCAAGAACCAATGGTATTGAAGGAAGAAGTCAAAGCTGTACTGAAAGAATTGGCAAAGAAAAAGGCTCCAGGAATTGATGGGCTACCCATTGAGATGTTTCAACAAACAGATGCCCTGCTGGAGGCACTCACTTGATTATGCCAAGAGATTTGGAAAATAGCTGCCTGGCCAACTGACTGGAAGAGATCCATGTTTGTACCCATTCCAAAGAAAGGTGATCAAAAAGTGTGGAAATTATCAAACAATATCATTAATATCATCTGCAAGTAAAATCTTGCTGAAGATAATTAAAAAATGGTTGCAGCAGTATATTGACAGAGAGCTTCCAGAAATGCATGCTGGATTCGAAGAGGACATGGAATGAGCGCTATCATTACTGATGTCAGATGGATCTTGGCTCAAAGCAAAGAATACATGAAAGATGTTTACTTACGTTTTACTGACTATGCAAAAGCATTTGATTCTGTGGATCATAAACAAATATGGATAACACTGAGAAGAATGAGAATTCCAAAATACTTGATTGTACTCATGAGGAACCTGTACATAGATCAGGAGGCTGTCATTCGAACAGAACAGGGGGATACTGCATGTTTCAAAATCAAGAAGGGAGTGCATCAAGGTTGTATCCTTTCACCATACTTATTCAACTTGTATGCTGAGCAGATAATCCAAGAAGCTGGATTATATGAAGAATGTGGCATCAGGATTGGAGGAAGACTCATTAATAATGTGTGATACGCAGATGACACAACTGTGCTTGCTAAAAGTGAGGATGACTTGAAGCACTTACTGATGAAGGTTAAAGACTATAATCTGCAGTATGGATTACACCTCAATATAAAGAAAACAAAAATCTTCACAACTGGCCCAATAAACAGCTTCACAGTGGGTGGAGAAAAGATTGAAGTTGTCAAGGATTTCATATTACTTGGTCCTACAGTCAACACCAATGGAAGCAGCAGTCAAGACACCAGATGACATATTGCATTGAGCAAATCTGCACAAAAGACCTCTTTCAAGTGTTGAAGAGCAAAGATGTCTCCTTGAAGACTAAGATGTGCCTAACCCAAGCCATAGTATTTTCATTCACCTCTTATGCATGTGAGACCTGGACAGTGAACCAGGAAGACAGAAGAAGAGTTGATGCTTTTGAGTTGTGGTTGGAGTAGAATGCTAAGAGTACCATGGTCTGCTAAAAGGACTAACAAGTCTGTTCTGGAAGAAGTGCAGCTGGAATGTTCCTTGGAAGCGAGACTGGCCAGACTTGGTCTCACCTACTTTGGTCATGTTGTCAGAAGGAACCATTCCCTGGAGAAAGATATCATGCTTGGTAAAGTGGAGGGTCAGTGAAGAAGAAGGTTCTCCACAAGATGGATATACACAGTGGCTGCAGCGATGGGCTCAGGTATAGCAAGGATCATGAGGCTGGCACAAGGCCGGGCAGTGTTTCATTCTGCTCTGCATAGGGTCGCTATGAGTCAGAGATGACTTGATAGCATCTAACAGCAACAACAACATCATTGAGCTCTTAAATATGTAGCAGTCACTTTACTTAACACTTTAAACATGTCTCATGTAAAGCCTATAACAATCTTCTTACGGGAAATACTAAAGATTATAACTAATGTTTACCGTTTGCTCAGTGTAAACTGTTAAAAGCTCTAATAGTTTTTCTAAGAGCTTCACTGTATTATTTACTTTTCAGAAAATCTCATTAGGTAAATAGGGCTATTATCATCAATTTATAGATGAGAAACTTGAAGTACATAAAAAGTAAATTTGCCCAAGTTTAAACAATTTGTAGGTGACAGAGCGGACAGTTACCTGTCAGGCTGAGCTGTTAACTAATACTATGTTCTACTTTCTGATCCCATTTTTAGATAAGGGAAATGAGGTTTAGAGAAATAAAGAAATTTGCAAGATCACACAGATGGGATTCAGACCCGTGTCAGTCCTACTCTAGAGCCCTGCAGCAGACAGGGTTGTGTAGACTGCTCGGAGAGTGAACCATTTTTCCTCAGATTTGATGCTCGGGTTCACCTCCTCAACACACATTTATTATACAAGGTTTTGGGATAATCTCTGTTCACACTGACTGAGTTCTTAAAATTGATAGATTGCCTGGCAGTATGGCCAGCCAGCAACTCAGGATGGAATGCTAATCTTGATTGAATGGGTGTTTTCTGCCCCTTGCCCTGGAAAGCTGTCTTCTGCATGATTCTGACTGGCAGTAGTGGGACATTTCTCTAACCTATCTAACTAAAGAGTTTTTTAGCAAGGGTTAGTAACATCAGATTTTACAAGAGGAATTGTCTATTTTTTGCACATTCATTTTTTAAAAGAAAAAATAAAGGTATACCTTCAATTCAGCTTCTTGTCTTAACTGAGGTGTTCTCAGTTGAGATGTATTGCCAGAATGATTCAGTGCTTGTAATCATCCTGCATGTTGTTGTTGTTATGCGCCATCGAGTGGCACTCGACTCATAACGACCCCTCCTTGGGTTTCCGAGGCAGTATCACTACGGAAGTAGATTGCCCATCTTCCTTCCGAGGAGTGGCTGGTGGGTTGAACCGCCAGCCTTCTGGTTAGCAGTCAAGTGCCTTAGGCACTGCACTACCAGAGCTCCTATATAGTAGAGATAGTTGTATTTATTGTTGATTTAGTCTCTCCAGGATGGGAAAAGAAGCACGGGTGGTACAATGGTTAAATGCTTGGTTGCTATCTGAAAGGTTAGAGGTTCAAACTCTCCAGCAGCACCGATGGAGAAAAGACCTGAGAATCCACCCTTAGCCTAAGAAACCCTAGGGTGCACAGTTCTCCTCTGTTTTGTAGGATTGCTAAGAGTCGGAATGGACTCCATGCAAACAACAGCCGCAGCAGGATGGTGTGTGCTGGAATCTCAGCTACTTACTAGTTGTACACTCTTGAGCTCATTAACATCTCTGGGTGTCAATTGCTTCTTCTATAAAATGAGGATAAGAGTACCTGTCTCATAAGGTTACTGTGAGGGATAAGAGTTAATTTGTGTAAAGTGCTCAGAACAGAGGCTAGCACATAAGAAGTATTCAATAAAGGTTAGCCTTTATTTTCAGATTCTGGCCACTTCCACTGCTCCTATTCTAGTTCAAGCTGTCGTCCTCTTCTGCATTATTACAGTCATTTCCTAAGTGTCTGCCTGCTTCAACCCTTACCCCTTTTATAATTTATTTTTAACACATCTCCAAAGTGATATTGATACTCTTAAAGCCAAAGTTAGATCAAGTCACTCTGCTCAAACTCTCTGGTGGCTTTCCCATCTCACTCACAGTCAAAACCTTTGCTCCCAGCAAGGCCTTACTCAGATCTCACCCCTGTTCTCCCCTTTCACCTCTGATCTTTTCTGTTCTCCTCCTCGCATGCTCTGCTCCAGTCCTGACTTCTCTGTTACTACTCGAACATGGCAGACACACTTCCTGCCTTCGGACATCTGCATTTGTTACTTACTTCTCTAGAATTCTCCTCTCTTAGATATTTGCATGGTTTTACTCCTTCATTTTCTTTAAGTCTTGGCTCCAGATCACCTTCTCAGTGAGCCTTCTTTGACCACTCTATGGGAAATGTTACACTCCACTCCACTCTATGGAAAATGCTTCACTCCACTTCTATCCCTTTTCCCTGCTTTATGTTTTTTCCATAGCACTTACCATTATCTGACATTTTAAGGATTTTAATTATCGATTCTTGTATAGCTCTCTTTTCTGGAATGGAAGACTCAGGAGGGCAAGGATTGTGTCTATTTTGTTTACTGCTGATTTCCCTGTTTTGTTCTCAGTTCTGAGAAACAGCATCTGGCTTATAGGCACTCAGGAAATATTTATTGAATGAATAAATTGTGTATGCCTATGTAATACTGTTTTTTGAAAACCAGGAAGATGAAATAGCTGCTACAAAGAAATATTCTGTTGTAATCAATATGAAGAAACAGAAGTAAATTTCCTTTCTTGTGCTGAGTAACCTCACTATTTTCCTTTGTTAGAGATGTACAGTCTTACTACGTCTTTGTGAGCTCGTGGATGATGAAAATGGAATCTATTTTATCTAAAGAGCAGAGAATGGATAAATTTGCTGAAGACCTCACCAGTAGATGTAATATTTTTATACAGGTAGTTCCATCTTATTACTTAAAATATCTCTGGAGTCATTTCTTTATCGATCCAATTTACAGAAGTTACAGATGCTTGGGAAAAATTGGGAAAGGGTAGGCTATGTTTTTGTTACTAAGACTGAAACTAAAATGGAAATTGATTTGGTTATGTTTGGATCTGTGTATGAGTCATTACTTTAGATTTTCTAATACACATATTTAAAGCCGTACATTTCCTTCAAAGCATGGTGTTTTAGCTACATTCCATAAGTTTGATGTGTTATGTTTACATTCTTTTAGTTCAAAAATTTTAAAATTTTCACTGTGATTTCTTCTTTGATCTGTGTATTATTTTGAAAGGTTCTTCTTAATTTCCAAATATATGGGAATTTCCTAGTTACTTTTTCATTATTATGAATGTCAGTGTTCTGAAATTCATTGAGACTTGCTCTCTGGCCCAGCCTGCGGTCATTTTTGGTGAACATTTCATATGTGCTTGGAAAGAGGGTATTTTTCATGTTTATTGGTTGCAGTGATCTCTCCGTATCAAATAGGCCATGCTTATTCATCATTTTGTTTGCTTACTCTATCAATTACTGAGGTAATTGACTTAGAATCTCCCACTATTTTTGTCAGTTTGTCCTTGTACTTCTGCTGCTATTTGCTGTCTGTATAAACACTTAGAATTGTTTTATCTTCCTCGTGAATTGAACCTTTTTTATCATTATGAAATGTCCCTTTAATAAATGTCCCTGTAGGAACATTTTGGCCTTAGGCCTCTTTTGTGTATTATCATAGCTATACCCAGCTCTTTGGTTAGTGCCTGTTGTTGTTGTTGTTGTTATACGCCATCGAGTCGGACGCGACTCATAGTGACCCCTCCTTGGGTTTCCGAGGCAGTATCACTACAGAAGTAGATTGCTTCATCTTCCTTCTGAGGAGTGGCTGGTGGGTTTGAACTGCCAGCCTTCTGGTTAGCAGTCAGTTGCCTTAAGCGCTATGCTGTCAGAGCTCTTTGATCCTTTTAACTTTCTGGCTTTTTATTTAATATGTGTCTCATACAAGCAGCATTTATTTTCCCTTAGTCTGATCTTTGTTTTTGGTTTGAACTGTTCTGTGTATATATCTTTACTGATGCTTTTGGGAATTAAAGTGAATTGCTTTTTATATGTCTCACCTATACTATGTCTATGTCCATTTTTCTTTTCCTTGTTCTCTTTTGGATTATTTGAATCAATTTATTTCTCCATCACTCTATTGGTTTAAATACTATATTCCTTTACTGTTTGTCTAATGGTTACTTTAGAGATTTTAAGTTTCATCTTTAACTTTCTCAAATGTAACATACCTTTGTAGGTTTATCATTTCCCAGGTAGTGGTAAAGATCTTAGAATTCTGTTCTGGTTACCTAGTGCCACTCTGACAAGAATATACCACAGATGGGATGGCTTAAACAAACAGGAGTTTATTCTCTTACAGTTTGGGAGGCTAGAAGTCCAAGTTCAAAGTGCCAGGCTCTAGGGACTGGGTGAAAGCCCCTCAACCTTGGGGTCCAGCTCTGCCTCCTGCTCCCAGCCCACTGGAGCTAGAGGCTTGTCTTCACTGAGACAGCTGCTAGCTGCTGAGGCTGAGAAGCCCCAAGGTTGACAAGTAAAAAGGGACAGTCCTGATGTTATCAAACCACATCGCAGGCCATTAACTTAAGTCCATTGTATGTCCCAAGGTCGGCAGAGCATAGCAGGCTGCTGAGCAACGACACGGCTACATGCAGGGTCCAAGCGTGCCATAGTCTAGAGACCATTCCCAAAGCTTCTCCTTATATGTAGGAAGCAGACCACATACCCAAAGGCAGCTAATCAGCTGCTCCCAGTATATTCCACCATGGAGTTGATTAGCAGTCTCATCGTGGGGAATACTACATCTAGCTGCCCAGCCACTCAACCAGGCCCAGTCAAGTTGACATACAAACATAACCATCACAAATATTTTATTGTTTATCTTCCTTTTTCATCTTTTGTACTACTATTGTGTGTTTTGATTCTGCGTATATTTTGAACTTCACAAGACATATTGCTGTTGATGTTTTTATGGTAGCTATTCATTTAAATTTACCCATGTATTTACCTAGCCTGATGCTTTTGTTTTTCATCCTTGCATCTGTGAACTTTCATCCTTCTACTTGTGGAATAAGGAACTCTGGTGGTGTAGTGGGTAAGGCATTTGGTTGCTAAACAGAAGGTCGACAGTTCAAACCCATCAGCTGCTCCCTGTGAGGCAGATGAGGCAATCTACTTCTATAAAGATTTATAGCCTTGGAAACTCCATGGGGGTCGCTGTGAGTCGGAATTGACTTGATTGCAGTGGGTTTGCTTGTGAAATATCCCTTAGCATTTCCTTTGATAAGAGTCTCTGTTGAAAATTATCACAGTTTTTGTCAGAACATGTGTTCATTTCAACTTCATTTTTAAGGCATTTTTGCTGAGTGTAGAAATCTAGGTTGACATTTTTTCTTTCAACATTTAACAGTGTCGTTATATTATTTTCTGGCTTCTTTGTTTTTGTTGAGAAGTCAGTTTTCAGTTCTTGTTGCTTGTGAAACTGATGCTTATAATTGCTTATAAGATTTCTATTTTGTTTTTAGCAATATGATTATGATGCACCAAACCATATTATTATGGTTTTCTTTGTGTTTGTGCTGCTTGGGATTTATAGAGCTTCTTGAATTCTGTGGATTTATAGAGCTTCTTGAATTCTGTGGAATATTGTTAGCCATTAACTCCCAAATACTGCTTCTACTTTATTTTCTCTCTCTCTCCCTTCCAGTTCTCTCTTTAGCTATGTGTAATCTACTGTTAAACCTGTATACTGAGTTCTTAATTTTAATTACAGGTAGTGTCTGACTTAGGACAGGGTTCCATTCTGATGACTGTGTTGTAATTCAGTTCAGACCTAAGTAGAATACCTCATTTTTTAAAAAAATTTCATTATTATTGCCTTTTATTATCAGTATCATTATAAATCATAACATTGAATATCTGTGAATGATAACATCAGGAAATTTCTCACTGTAACATTGTGTTGTTGTTATGTGCCGTGGAGTTGGACCCGACTCATAGCAACCCCTCCTTTTGTTTCTGAGGCAGTATCACTACGGAAGTAGATTGCCCCATCTTCCTTCCGAGGAGTGGCTGGTGGGTTTGAACCGCCAGCCTTCTGGTTAGCAGTCAAGTGCCTTAGGCACTATGCTACCAGAGCTCCCACTGTAACATTAGTTAGTACTTATTACTAACAATAAGATGTTAAAGAAAAAAACATAACAGATGGTCATAAATGTGATTTGTCATAACTCAAATACATTGTAAGTCAGGGACTATCTATATTTCACAACTTTTCAGTTGGCTGCTGCTTTTTTTTTAATCAGTTCCTGTTCTCTTTTGAAATATTTAATGTTATGTTTTATTTTCTTCAACACATTCAGCATAGTTATTTTGAAGCCTATGTCTGGTAATTTCATTGCCTGGATATTTCTGTTATCTATTGTTTATCTTGTTTTTTTGATATGTATTATGTCTTTGTATGCCTGGTTACTTATTATAGAGTGCCAGCCATTTATACAAAAAACTATAGATGTAATTTGAAGATATGCATATTTTTCTTTCTCCAGAGAGGACTTGTGTTTTCTTCTGGTACACAGCTAGTCTGGGACCACCATCAGCCCAGTCATAGATTGAGATGGTTTGAAGCAGGAATTCAATCCTTGTGAAGGGGTCTGGTGTTTTTCCAGTTAATTTTACTTTTAGAAAGTAGCCCTTCAGGATCTTAATCCAAAGCTTCGGTGTGATTTCCCAGGACCCTGCGTCTCCGTTATGGGCTGTGAACTCCTGTGTTTATCCCCCTTCCTGTGAGACAGTGTGGGAGGGTATGATTGGCTTTGCAGTCCCATCCACATCTGGAATGGGCAGGTGCTTCTGTGACAGAGCAGCCCGGATGTCAGGCTCCCTCCTCTGGATTTCTGTCTTCTCCCAGATCTTTTAGCCCTTTATTTCTTTATTTACTTGATAACTCCTTGAAACCTGCTAGGAGATTTTAAAAATATTTTGCCGATATTTTGTACTTCTCAACAGAAGGGTTGATCTCAATTACTTCTTTTCCACTGATGAAACACAGCCTCATTCCCAATTTAGATAATTAAAGGCATCCTTCATGTACATCCTTCACAAGGTAATAGCTACCTGGGAATGGAGTAATAAGGACTCCAGAAATCTGTACCTTCATCCTCACTGAAACCCCTGCCACCCCAAGAAAAAGGAACTCCCTGTTTTCCTCGTGTCTAGAGTATATTTTTACTATTCTCCATTTCTGCTGTTACCCGTTTCCCAGTGCTGCTTCAAGGTAGAGTCTAGTTTAACTACCCTGTAGGGGACAAGGTAGGACTTGTGGCTCTTTCCTGCAAGCATCCCCAAGCTTTGGTCTTATTGTCCCCTTTCTGAGAATGCTGCTCTCCCTCTCATTTCTTAATTCTCTTGATTTAGCACATCTTGTCACCCCTGAGCTACTACTGGTTCAGAGAAACTCCCACTTCCTACCCCACCTGGAATATCACACCTTCTGTGAGCCACCCATACTGATAAGAAACCCCAACCAAACCCTCTGCTGTCAAGTCGGTTCCCACTTACATATAGCGACCCTGTAAGGAAAGACTAGAACTGCCCCATAAGGTTTTCAAGGCTGTGAATCCTTACAGAAGCAGACTTCCACATTTTTTCTCCTGCAGAGTGGCTGGTGACTTTGAACTGCCAGCCTTTTGGTTAGCAGCCAAGCTCTTAAACCACTATGCAGCCAGGCTCATTGTTACTGATAAGAGAGTACTTTCTTGCTCACATATGATGTATCAGGAAAAATATTGAGAATATTTTTGAATATTGAGATTATTGAATATTGAAATTTGAATATTGAAAATATTGAGATAGCTTGTGCCCCAGCCTCTGGGATGTATCTGCAATAGTAGAGTTTAGTTTCATCTTATTTTAGTCCTTTGTGTAACCAGAGAATCTCCATTATTATCCTAGTGTTTCTATATGTCC
>NW_006921796.1:4913643-4916357 GCF_000298275.1 Orycteropus afer afer | reverse complement strand
TTTTTTTTTTTTTCCTTTTTTTCTTATTCTACCCTGTTTTCCTGAGCTTACTAGTACTAAAGTTTTCGTAAAACTTCACAAGACCTTTGTGCTTTATGAATAGCAGGGTGGGAGAGAATCTGTTCTCACTGGGCCGGAAGGAGGAAAGGCCTGATACCTGATTAGAAACAAGGTTGTTGTTAGATGCTGTTGAGTCAGCTTTCACTTGTGGCCCCCATGCACAGCAGGATTGGACCACTGTGATTCATAAAATATTCATTGGCAGATATTTTAAACTAGATCACCAGGCCTTTCTTCCTAGGCTGTCTTAGTAGGTAGGGGAAATGGTAATCAGTGGCCAGTGGGGACTGGCCGAGGTGAGAAGGAAAAGGGGCATTGGCTTGGGACTCAGAAATACCTCTGAATATCTGTTTTGTCTAGAGAGTAGCTCTCTTCCTCTTCTTCCTTTTCAATTCCTAGCTTCTTAGAGTCCTTAGCTCTTCCTGCCTTAAGGTATAACACATAGGAGTCTTTATTTTCCTACCTGTCTGATTAAGGCAAAGACAGATGTCTTTCTGACATCCAGATTATCTGAATTTTTTTTTTCCTAATGGAAAGACTCTTTAACCTTGGTTACATCCTATAATTTCATCAGTGCTAAACTTCTGGTACATTATCAAAACCAAAACCAAACTCGAGTTGATCCTGACTCATAGCGTTCCCTCCTTGGATTTCCAAGGTGGTATCTCTAGGGAAGTAGATTCCCAGTATTCCTTCTGAGGAGTGGCTAGTGGGTTTGAACCTCCAGCTTTCTAGTTAGCAGTCAAATGCCTTAGGCACTAGGTTGTGAAATAAATTGAGGTGTCCTTTGAAATTTAACCACAATATATAACCTTGTCTCTGTGAGGAGAGTTAATACAGATACTTAAGATCTGGTTTTACACTGAACTTTAGAAATACTGACTACATATTGTTAAGTTGAGAAATACTTATTATTACATAGAGAATGAAATTTTGAAGAAATGAAATAATTCCTTGTGATTATAATTAGTGTTTTATCTTTTACTTTTTTTCCACAGGGCTTCTTATATGCATATGGTATTAGTACTATTATTAAAACTACAATGAATCTCTACATGTCCATGCAAAAGCCAATGACCAAAACCTCCGTTAAGGCATTATGCAGGCTTATTGAACTTCTTAAGGTAGGTTTTAGATGAGTTTATCTTGCCATCATAATTGAGAAATGAATAGAATTTAATTAAGATAGTCTTATAAGACTTGGCTTCTTAAATTTGTTTTGTTTTATATGAGAATAGAAACTTATGGCAGAGGGTACTTATCTCACATGTGGGTAAAGGAACTCCCATTGACAAATATTTCTGAGTAATTTCTTATGAATGACCATTGTATTTGAGCTTTATTGACAGTTAACCTGTAGTGGGAAAGAAAAGAAGGAAAATGAAAAGGTTAGCTTAAATAATATTGCTAAAGCTTTGTTTATGGAAGTTTAAAACGTGTTACATGAGTTTAAAACATACTCATATAACATCATTATCCATTATCTTACAATGATTAAATGCATAGGAGACGAGTTAACATGAGGCTGTTTATTTTGTAATTTAGAGAAAGGACTCTAATCTCGTGATTTGAACAGTAGGCTACTTGTAGAGATGGGCAGATGAATTAGTCAAAGTAGAACCCACATGCATATACAGGATTGACAACAGATACTCCTTCATCCATATTTGCTGCAAATATGCTCATGTACATAATAGAGTGCACAGGGGGCACAGTCATGAAAACCTCTTAGGAATCACCCAGTACCTCCTGGGACTGAGGTACTGGGCTTGAGGCCTAGGGACCATAGTCTTGGGGGACATCTAGGTCAACTGGCTTAACATAGTCAGTGTTCTACATCCTGCTTTGGTGAGTAGTGACTGGGGTCTTAAAAGCTCATGAGCAGCCATCTAAGTTACAGCCATTGGTCTCTTTCCATCTGGAGCAAAGAAGAATGAAGAACACCAAAGACTTGAGGAAATAATTAGTCCAAAGGAATAATGGACCACATGAAGTACACCCTCGACTAACTTAAGGTGAAAAGAACTAGTTGGCGCCTAGCTACCACCAGTGATTGTTCTGACTGGGATCACAATAGAAGGTACATATAGAGTAGGAGAAGAAGGTAGAACAAAATTCAAATTCATAAAAAAGAGCAGACTTACTGGTCTGATAGAGATTGGTGGAATCCCCAAGACTATGGCCCTTAGACACCCTTCAAGCCTGATGCTGAACCCACCCCTGGGGATCAACTTTCATACAAACAAAAGCCTATAAAGTGAACAGTAACACCCATGAGGAATGGACTCCTTAGAACAATCAACCATACACTCCCAAAAAGACAGCATTTTCCCAAAAGCAAAGTTAAGGCAGGAAGGGGCAAGAAAAGTAGGTGAATGAAAACTGGGAATCCAGAAAGGAGATGGGGAGAACGCTGACACTTTGTGGGGGTTTCAGCCAATGTCATGGAGCAATCTGTACATAATTGCTGAATGGGAAACTTTGTAAACTTACCCAAACCATGTACATATAAAAAGAATCAAAGTATACTTTTTTTAATTTTTTTTTTTATTTTATTTTTTATTAGGATTTGGGTGAAGATTTACAGAGTAAATTCACTTTTCATACAGCAGTTCACATATACTTTGTCTCATGTCATTGACCAAAATTTACAA
>NW_006921796.1:4900086-4900710 GCF_000298275.1 Orycteropus afer afer | reverse complement strand
AGTGAGTAAGCACCACTTTTCTTTTAGTTTTTTCTCTTTTCTTTTAGTTTACCACATATGGAGGAACTTATAAACCATTGTTCACTTACATGATTTTGAAGTTTGTATTAATGGAGCAGTACTTTATGCATTCCTTGACTTTGTTTTTTCCACTCACAATTTTGTATTTGATTCATTCGTTTTCATTGCTGGGTAGCTTTCCTGAAGATGAACTTTTGGGTCATTTCCAGTTTTTGCACTTATAAACAATGCTGCCATTCTTACATGAGTTTCTTGATGTAATTGTACGAGAGTTTTTCCTAAGCTGTATACCTATGAGTGGATTATTTATTATTTCTGCTGATTTTAGTTCATATTATTTTATTTACTCATGTGATTTGCAGTTTTTCTTTGTGAACTCGTGACTATTGGTAATTTATTTATATGAATTCCTTGAGGTCTGGGGTAATGCTAAATTCCTCCAGAGAGGCACCAGTAATTTGGGGAGCATTCTAAACTAAAATCTCAGTTTAACATTTTGTGGACCATAAAAGTTGTGAACTCTTGCCCAAATTATGAGGAAATTTTCCCCTAACTTAGCACTCAGTACCAAGGCCAAGATGAAATATTCCCTTAGCTTAGCAC
>NW_006921796.1:4897532-4899986 GCF_000298275.1 Orycteropus afer afer | reverse complement strand
TGAGTTGGGTCCGACTCATAGCAGCCCCTCCTTGGTTTTCTGAGGCCGTATCTCTACGGAAGTAGATTGCCCAGCCTGCCTTCCGAGGAGTGGCTAGTGGGTTTGAACCGCCAGCCTTCTGGTTAGCAGTCAAGTGCTTTAGCCACTATGCTACCAGAGCTCCTTAGCACTCACTACCAAGGTCAATATGAGCAGGTTTTTTTTTTCATCATTTACCTCTGAGGAGCAGGTTTCTTTCCAAGTTGATCCTTTCTTTGAGGGTATTATTTTGTAACATCCAGCCTTGTGTGGAAGGAGCTCCGGTGGCTCAGTGCCTAAGGCATTTGACTGCTAAACAGATGGTTGGTGGCTCAAACCCACCAGCCACTCTGCGGAAGGAAGACAGGGCAATCTACTTCTGTAAAGATTTAACTGCCTCAGAAACCCAACAGAAGTCGCTGTGAATCGAAATCGACTTGATGGCAGTGGATTTGTTTTTTTTGGTTTAGCCTTATGTGGAAGTCTCAGTTTGACTTCCTATCTTACCACTTTCTATCTTTTCTCCATTCCTGAAATACGGCTTTTAAAATCAAGTGCCTAGTTCATCAAGAGTGGCAGATCTTTTCAGGGCAACTGTCAATTACATTGCTTGGTTACCTCTCTGGCTTTCTGCTTCCTTGTTATTTAGGCTCCTGATAAACTTCCCTTACTTTCTTATAAGCTTGCCTATGCGTTTGAAGGGATTTTAAAAACATATTTTTTAACAGGGTTAGATACTGTGTACTGGAAGAATTCATCTGAGTATTCATTGCTCCATATTTCAAAGAATAAAAACTTTATTCTCTTTTGTTTTTATGTTGTTTTATTAAAGAACAGGGAATCAGACTTTGAAGTGACATAAAATTGAATCAATATTGTGATTTTTCTTTACAATTAGTGTTTACATCTGACACCAATGCATTTATGCTTATAAACGTAAGCTAATTAGTTTAGCCAATGTAAGCTAATCATGTCAGCCAGTGAATATACTTTTCATTTTCCACTGTTAAAATCTTGGTATATAGAAACTTGTAATTTTTTTGTAATTTAATCTAGCTATCAAGCATTCAGAAGGTGTTCTGATGGCACAGTGGTTAAAGCATTCAGCTGCTATGCAAAAGGTTGGTGGTTCAAATTCACCAGCTGCTCTGCAGGGGAAAGATGAGGCAATTTGCTTCTGTAAAGATTTACATCCTTGGAAATCCTCTAGGGCAGTTCTGCTCTGTCCTGTAGGGTCACTATGAGTTGTAATTGACTTAATGATGGTGGGTTTGGTTTTTGGTTTAATTTAGCAATTCCTTATCTTGAACAATACCCTTGGAAGTAGCAGTCAAGAAATCAGATGTCGTATAGTACCGGGCAATCTCTGCAAAAGACCTCTTTAAAGTGCTGAAGAGCAGAGATGTCACTTTGAAGACTCAGGTGGGCCTAACCCAAGCCATAGTATTTTCATTTGCCTCATATGCATGTGAAAGCTGGGCAATGAATAAAGAAGATGGAAAAAAAGTTGATGCTTTTGAGTTACGGTGTTGACCAAAAAAACTGAAAGTATCATGGACTGCCAGAAGAACAAACAAATCTGTCCTGGAGGAAGTGAAGCCAGAATGCTCCTTGGAAGTGAGAATGGCCAGACTTCATCTCATCTACCTTGGTCATGTTGTCAGAAGGGACAATTCTCTGGAGAAGGATGTCATGCTTGGTAAAGTGGAGGGTCAGCAAAAAAGGGGAAGACCTTCAACGTGATGGATTGACACAATGGCTACAATGATGGGGTCAAGTGTAACAAGGATTGTGAGGCTGGCGCAGGATGGGACAGTGTTTCGTTCTGTTGTACATCGGGTCGCTATGAGTTGGAGTAGATGATGCAACGAACAACAACAAACATACATCTGTGGAAACACCAGCCCATGATCAAGATACAGAATATTCCCACAACTCTCAAAACATTTTTTCTTGTGCCCTTTTCAACCCCTCCCTCCCTCTATCCTTGGTCCTTAGACAACTAGCAATTTGGTTTTTGTTTCTGTAGCTCAGTTTGCATTTTCATGAATACTATTAAATTAGAATTATTTAGTATGTATACTTTTATGTCTGATTTTTTTCACTCATCATAATGATTTTAAGATTTATCCATATCTTGTTCTTTTAATGTTGGCATAGTATTCCATATATTGAATGTGCCATAGTTTATTTAACCTGTTTTCTAATGTTCTTTATTATGCATTGTACCGTGCTATCTTTGTTCATGTGCCTTTCAGTAGTGTACAAGTAAATCAAAGTAGATAATACAAATGAGCGTAAAGCTTTTTAAAAACAATTAGCATGTACTGCTTGGTCACAGCCAGCTACCCAGAGGCACCGAGTAGTTGAACCTGCGGGCTTGGGACCATAGTTACAGGGGACATCAAGCTCAATTGGCATAACATACTATACAAA